>NW_012098098.1:1677011-1683684 GCF_000951045.1 Mandrillus leucophaeus
GCTGGAGTGCAGTGGCGCGATCTTGGCTCACTGCAAGCTCCACCTCCCAGGTTCAAGTGATTCTCGTGCCTCAGCCTCCCGAGTTGCTGGGATTACAGGCGCCGACACCACACCTGGCTAATTTTTGTATTTTTAGTAGAAACGGGGTTTCACCATGTTGGCCAGGATGGTGTCAAACTCCTGACCTCAAGTGATCCACCCCCCCTCAGCCTCCCAAAGTGCTGGGATTACAGGTGTGAGCCTCAGTGCCCAACCTACGTTGTATACTTTCAGTGTATACAAGTCAGTGGGTTTTAGTACGTTCATTTGTGAAATATCTCAAAATACAACTTTTTTGAAAAAGCTCTGCAGGGGAAGGATGTGCAGCAAGTTAGAGGAGCAAAGTGCTGAGAACGTGGTGAGAAATGGGAGCTGGCATATCACAGAAGTCTGTGAGCTCAGGAAGGAGGTGATCTGATTCGTTTTCAAAGGAGAGCTTTGGCAGCTGCTGGGTGTGTGTGTGTGTGTGTTCACGTCTATGAATTTTAACAAATAACCAATTATTCACAGAAATCAAAGCCCATTAATGGATGCATGGATAAACACAATGTGGTCTGTCCATGCAACGGACTATTATCCAGTGCATAATACAGAATTAAATTCTGATCCACGCTACAACATAGATGAACCTTGGAAACGTGATGCTGAGTGAAAGAAGCCAGACACAAAAGGCCACATGATGTATGATTCCATTTCTGTGAACTGTCCAGAATTTGTCAGAACAGGCAAATTCAGAGACAAAGTAGATTCGTGGTTGCTTAGGGCTGGCGTGGGGACGAGGATGGATGGGGAGCAACAGCTCAAGGGCACGGTATTTATCTCTGTGATGATGAAAATGTTCTAAAACTAGGTGATGGTTGCACACATCTGTGACTGTACAAAAAATTGAATCGTACACTTTGGGTGAAATGTATAGTATGCGAATGATATCTCAATAAAGTTGTTTAAAAAGCAATATTTCCCTCCATTCTCGGAATTCTGTGTATTGGTCTCCTAGATAGCTACAGGGTGAGAGGCGGAATTCAACTTCCCTGCTTAGATTCTAAAACTGGGATTAAAACGGTGAGATGAGACTAGAAGTCAACTTTCATCTCAGGTCTGCGTGAGAGCAGAGCTCAGGGCATCCTCTAGGGGGCGCCCTAGATCAGCAGTCCTGAAAATGTGGTCCCTAGAACAGTATGGCTAAGTACCGGTGGGAACTTAGCAATGCAAACTGTCAGGTCCACCCCACACCAGCCGAATCAGCCGCTCCTGGGGTGGGGGCCTGGCAATGTGTGTGTTTAGAAGCCCTCCTGGTGATTCTTGTTTTTTTTTTTCTTTTTCTTTTTGAGATGGAGTCTTGCCCTGTTGCCCAGGCTGGAGTGCAGTGGCGTGACTTCTGCTCCCTGCAATCTCCACCTCCCAGGTTCAAGTGATTCTCCTGCTTCAGCCTTCCAAATAGCTAGGATTACAGGCGTGCGCCACCGCGCCCAGCCAATTTTCATATTTTTAGTAGAGACAGGGGATTTCACCAAGTTGGCCAGGCTGGTCTTGAACTCCTGACCTCAAGTGATCCACCCACCTTTGCCTCCCAAAGTGCTGGGATTACAGGTGTGAACCACCTTGCTTGGTCGTCTCCTGGTGATTCTGATGGCTGCTCAAGTCTGAGAACCACTGTTCTCCAAAGGTATCTGTCTCCATTCTCTACCCACAGACCTTCCTAAGCTAGGAGTCCCTGCCCATAGCCAACAGCTGTGCCTGGCTTGCTCTGGCCGAAACCTGAACCATGGGGCTGCTTTCAGATTAAGCACAGCCTGGTCTGAATCTTCTGCCTTGGAAAGCCTGGGAAAGGCCTTGGAGTCAGCCTCTGCAGGGGCACACACCTGTTGCCTCCCTGAGAAAGTCACCTCCTCTGTGCCCTTCCTGTTGATGGCAGCAGGAAGCCTGGGGTGTGGCCCAACTCTTTAACTAGTCTCTAGCATCCGCTGGCTGTGTGCTCAGAGCATGCTCTGAGCATGGCCTCATGCTCTATTCAGATGGGATCCTTTTACCAGGCATGCTGCAATAGTGTGATTCATGCCCCAGGGGCCCCGGCCCCACTCTTGCAGGCATCCAAAGGTGCTAAAAATATGTAACTCCTAAATGTGGTTCTGTATTTCTGACTGTACCAGTGTTGTGGGCCTTTTTATGCTCCAAGCTGAAATTCAAGAGGCCTGGATTCCAATATAAGGCCCATGATTAATGGGCCTCCAGCAAGGCCTCACTCAGCATCTCCTGTATTTAGATGAGGCCTAAATCAAGTCTCTGTGATGCGAACCGAGCACGGGGCTGTGAGTCAGGGAGTGTGAGTTGTAGCCTTGGCTCTGTCACATGCACCTGGGCCAGGGCTTCATCTCATTCAATTTCAGTTCCTCACACTACGGGATAAGATGGTTGGAGATTAGTGCTCCTCTGGGTGTGATCTGCACAGCCCTGGTCCACCAAGCAGCTGCCTAAAGGAGTTTGTGGTAAGGCAACATTTGGGGAGCTCTGGAGATACTTTCCCCCTCTGGGAGACTCACATTAGAGAACACATTCATATTTCTTTTTTGTTTTTTTGTTTTGTTTTGTTTTGTTTTGTTTTGAGATGGAGTCCTGCTCTGTCATCCAGGCTGGAGTGCTGTCTCTTATACACATCTAGATGTGTATAAGAGACAGCGTGCCACCACACCCAGCTAATTTTTTTGTATTTTTAGTAAAGACGAGATTTCACCATGTTGGCCAGGCTGGTCTCAAATTCCTGACCTCAAGTGATCAGCCCTCCTCGGCCTCCCAAAGTGCTGGGATTACAGGTGTGAGCCATTGCGCCCCGACCAACACATTTGTATTTCACAGCCTCTAAACGTCCCATCAAAGACACCTATTTCACTTTTCTTAAACCAGGATTTCTCAAGCTTGTTTGGCCCTGGCTCCCTGCCCATGTTTTCCTCAGTCAATGAATACAGAGATTGTGTATCTATGTACATAAAACTCTAGGAAATCAGCCAGGTGCGGTGGCTCACGCCTGTAATCCCAGCACTTTGGGAGGCCAAAGTGGGCAGATTACCTGAGGTTAGGAGTTTGAGAACAGCCTGGCCAACGTGGCGAAACCCCGTCTCTACTAAAGGTACAAAAAAATTAGCCAGGCATGGTGGTGCGCACCTATAGTCCCAGCTACTCGGGAGGCTGGGGCAGGACAGTCACTTGAACCGGAGGCAGAGGTTGCAGTGAGCCAAGATCGTGCCACTGCACTCCAGCCTGGGCGACAGAGCAAGACTCTGTCTCAAGAAAAAAGAAAGAAAAAAAAACCTCTGGGAAATCAGAAGCTAAAAGGTTTCTGTGTCCCACCAACACTGACCACCAAAGATTCAGTGATTGTCCTGCCACTGAAAGATGCCATGAACGTATCAAAGAGCATGGCCAGCTGACTTTTCGGTGTCCATTCCCCCTGGAGGACAGTGGCATGATACGCTTGCTATGTTTCAAGGCCTGACTTTTTTTTTTTCTTTTGAGACAGAGTCTTGCTCTGCTGCCCAGGCTGGAGTTCAGTGGCGTGATCTCTGCTCACTGCAACCTACACCTCCCGGGTTCAAGCGATTCTCCTGCCTCAGTCTCCCGAGTGGCTGGGATTCCAGGCACGTGCCACCACACCCAGCTAAATTTTGTATTTTTAGTGGAGACAGCCAACACTATGTTGGCCAGGCTGGTCTCGAACTTCTGACCTCAGGTGATCTTCCCACCTCAGCTCCCAAAGTGCTGAGATTACAGGCATGAACCACAGCGCCTAGCCCAAGGCCTGGCTTTTGATTTTGCAGATCTAAAATCTCGATTTGGTTCATGCATCTGTAGTGATTAAGTTGCGTGTAACTTGGCTGGGCCATGGCACACAGCTCTGTGTTTGGACATTATTGTAGATGTTTCTGTGAAAGCGTTTTTGGATGTGATTAACATTTAAATAGATGGATTTTGAGATTGCCCTCCAGTATGTGGGTGGGCCTTTTCCAATCGGTTGTAGGCAGTAAGAGAAAAAAGTCTGAGCTTCCTGAGCAAGAGGGAGCAGCAGACAGCCTTCAGACATCAACTGCAGCATCAGCTCTTCCCTGGGTCTCTAGCCTGCCAGCTGACTTAAAGTCAGTCTCTCTATCTCTCCCTCTCACTGTGTGTGTGTGTGCATACGTGTGAGTGTGTGCATCTGGCCATGATGGTCAATGCCTATAATCCTAGCTACTCCGGAGACTGAGGTGGAAGGTTCGCTTGAGCCCAGGAGTTAAAGTCTATAGTGAGCTTCGATTGAGTCACTGCACTCCAGCTTGTACAACAGAGCAAGTTTCCATCTCTCAACTATCTATCTGTATATAAACACACACACAATTGATCCTTGAACAATATGGGTATGAACTGCGTGGTCCACTTTTACATGAATTTTCTTTTGTTTCTGTCGCCCCCGAGACAGCAAAACCAACCTCTCCTCTTCATTCTTCTCAGTCTATGCAACATGAAGGCAACCAAGACGAAGACCTTTATGATGATCCATTTCTACTTAATGAATAATAAATATATTTTCTCTTTCTTTTTTTTAAGAGATAGAGTCAGGCTGCAGTGCAGTGGTGTAATCATAGCTCACTGTAGCTGCAAACTCCTAGGCTTAAGTGATCCTCCTACCTCAGCCTCCCAAGTACCTGGGACTACAGGCACACAACATCACACCTGGATAATTTTTTAAAAAATTTTGTAGAGATGGGGTCTCACTATGTTGCCCAGACTGGTCTCAGACTCCTGGACTCAAGCGATCCTCCCACCCTGGCCTTCCAAAGCATTGGGATTACAGGCATGAGCCACCATCATGCATTATGATTTTCTTAATAACATTTCTTTTCTTTGGGTCACATTATTGTAAGAATACAGTATATAATACATGTTACATACAAAACATGTGTTAATCGACTGTTGATGTTATTGGTAAGACTTCCAGTCAACAGTAGGCTATCAGTAGTTAAGTTTTACTAAAATTTATACTAAAAAAAAAAAGTTATACTAAAATTTTTGACGGTGTGGGGGGTCAATGCCCAACCCCTGCATCGTTCAAGAGTTAACTGTCCACATGCACACTCATGCACACACAAACACGCATGCACACACACATGCACACATACACACATGCACACACACGCACATACACCCACACATGCACGCACATGCACACATGCACACATACATGCACATACATTCTACTGGTCTGTTTCTCTGGAGAAATCTGACTAGTACAAACTTCCACAGAACAGACTCACGGAATGCACCCCCGGAACTGGACCAAACCCTAGAAGACAGCAGTAAGGGCAGCTCCTCCCAAGAGGCAGGGCTTTGCCTCACGCACCTGCTCACCCACTTTACATGGAGAGACAAGTGGGTTGAGATTAGAACATACATTTACATGTACATATACATATGCACATGCATATGCATACACACATACATACACACATATACATATACATATATACATATGCATACACATGTACATATACATGCACATATGCATATACATACACATATGCATGCACATATATAAATACATGCATACATACACATATGCATATCTACACACATATCCATACACATACACATATGCATGCACATATACATAAATCCATGCACACATACACATATGCATAGAGATACACATGTATATGTACATAGATCCTTGGGCAGGGCCAGTGGCTTGTCTGCTTGGTAAGAAACTGGAAGACAGTGTCCAGGACAGGGAGGACTGGGGAGGAGACACGTGGATGGGCTCACTCACACGGCCTGGAGTGTGAAGGTCTTTCAATCCATGTTAATGTTCGCTAGAGAGCAGTCACCACGCAGGAGGCACTCAGCGGCTAAGCAAGCAGAATGACTGCCCACAGATGTCAGCCAGCCTCTGAAATTACCACCCTGCCGCTGGTACAGTGGGCACATGAACAGAATAGCCGAGGTGGCAGGGATGGGGGCTGTGCCCGGGCTCAGCAGCACACACACCACAGCTCACCTAACTGCTCCCACCCACAACACAGCAATGCTGAGCTGCCCATACGGCACCATTCCTCGAGACCCACCTACCACTCAGTGGCCAATTGGTTCCACTGGGCCCTTCTACCCTGCAAGGCTCAGCAGATCCTGTTGCCCCGAACCGACGCTGTTCCAGATCGTGTTGCCCTGAACCGAGGCTGTTCCAGAACCGACGCTGTTCCAGAACCGAGGCTGTTCCAGATCATGTTGCCCCGAACCGATGCTGTTCCAGCACCGACGCTGTTTCAGATCGTGTTGCCCCAAACCGACGCTGTTCCGGATCGTGTTGCCCCGAACCCACGCTGCTCCATACCCACAGGCTCTCTGCGGAACCTCTAGCCCATGACTTTCACAGCGTTTAATTCACTGAGGTGGGATCCTGCATAGCAACACCTTGGACCAAGAGACCCACTTTACAGAAGAGCAGGTATGGCCGGGTGCTCCTGGCTCACGTCTATGATCCCAGCACTTCGGGAGGCTGAGGCAGGAGGATCCCTTGAGCCCAGTCTGGGCTGAGTTCAAGCCCAGCCTGGACGACATGGTGAAACCCCGTCTATACAGGTAAAAAAAAAAAAAAAAAAAAAAAAAA
>NW_012098098.1:1686664-1689740 GCF_000951045.1 Mandrillus leucophaeus
TGTGTGACACCTCTGAGGGCCATCCCAGGTTCAGGGCTGTCCACAAAACCTCAGTTCACCTTCTCCCTCTGCTCAATCCTGTTCCCTGCAGCCCTGGCAGGTGTTGATTCTCAGAGTACATTCCCCAACAAATTCTGTGCATGCAATCTCATAGTCTGTTTTTGGGAGACCCAATTCTATGGTCTAAAAGTTTGTGTCCTCCCCCAAATTCCTAGGTTGAAATCCTAATCCCCAAGGTGATGGTGTAAAGAGGTGGAGCCTTGGCCAGGTGATTAGGGCATGCGATTGGAGCCCTCATCATGGGATTAGTGCCCTTACAAGAAAGGCCTAAGGGCCGGGCGCGGTGGTTCAGGCCTGTAATCCCAGCATTTTGGGAGGCTGAGGTGGGAGGATGGCTTGAGCCCAGGAGTTTGAGAGCAACTTGGGCAATACAGCAAGACCCCAATTCTAATATATATATACACACACACACACACACACACACATATACACACACACACACACACACACACACATATATATATATTTCAATTGGTTGGGTGTGGCTGGGTGCAGCAGCTCACGCCTGTAATCCCAGCACTTTGGGAAGCCGAGGCAGTTAGATCACCTGAGGTCAGGAGTTTGAGACCAGCCTCGCCAACATGGTGAAAACCCATCTGTACTAAAAATACAAAAATTAGCCAGGTATTGTGGCAGGCACCTATAACCCCAGCTACTCAGGAGCCTGAGGCAGAAAGATTGCTTGAACCCAGGAGGCAGAGGTTGTAGTGAGCTGAGATTTCGCCACTGTACCACAGCCTGGGCAACAAAAGGGAAACTCTGACTCAAAAAATAAAAAATAAATAAATAAGAAAGAAAATTAGTTGGGTGTGGTGGCACATATCTGCAGTCCCAGTAGTCCCAGCTACTCGGAAGCCAGAGACTGGAGGATTGCTTGAGCCTGGGAGGCCAGGGCTGCAGTGAGCCGTGTTTGTGCCCGCCTGGGCTGCAGAGCAAGACTTTCTCTCTCTCTCTTTCTCTCTCTCTCTCTCTCTCTCTCTCTCTCTCTGTATATATATGCCTGAGAGAGACCCCTTAACCTCCTACCATGTGAGGACATAGAAAGAAGGAGCCATCTATGAACCAGAAAGCCCTCACCTGAATTTCCTGGAGCCTTGATCTTGGACTTCCAGCCTCCAGAGCTGTGAGTAATGAATTTCTGTTGTTTATAAGCTACTCAGCTTATGGTGTTTTGTTGCAGACACCAGTCTAGGGTAAATCCTTGTGCACTGAAGTCACTAGGGCCAGATTCTCAATATTGGCTATGCACAAAAGCCAGCACATACACATAAACCGAGACTCACATGCAGAGTTTTATCCCAACTTTAGCCACCACCAGCCGGGAAAAGGAAAAATCCCAGGCTGTTATTAGAGAAAGGCAAATAAAACCACAGTGAGAGACCACGTCAGAGGGACTAGGAGGGCTAAAACCAAAGATAGATAACAGCAAGTGTTGGTGAGGATGTGGAGAACTTGGAACCCTTCTTCTCTGTTTATCGGAATGTAATGGGAACAGTGGTGCGGCCGCTGGGGAAGACAGTCTGGCAGCTCCTCAAAAAGGCCAACAATGAGTTACCCTACCACCCAGTTATTCCACTCCTAGGGATATGCTCAAGGGAAATGAAAACGCATGTCCACAAAGAAAAAAAAAAAGTACACAAATGTTCATAACAGCATTATTCATAATAGACAAAAGTGGAAAAAAACAAAATGTCCATCAATTGATGAATAAACAACAAAAATGTGTCTCTCCATACAATAAAATGTTATTGCATCATGAGAAGGAATGAAGTTCTGATACATGCTACAAGCCAGGAATCTTGAAAATATCACATTAAGCGAAAGAGGCCGGACACAAAAGAACACATATTGTATGATTCCAGTTGTATGAAATGTCCAGAACAGGTAAATCCGTATAGACAGAAAGTAGATTTGTGGCTGCCGGGGGCTGGGAGATGGAAGAATGGGGAGTGACTGCTATTGGGTGCAGAGTTTTTTGGGGGGATGATGAAAATGTTTTGGAATTGGATAGTACTGATGCTTGAACAACTCCATGAATGTACTAAAAGCTACTGAATGTATAATGGAAAGCGCTAAGCATGCAGTCTTTATGGTATGTGAATTATAGCTCAATAAAGTCGGAAGCTCAGAGACTGTGCAGGACATTGTTTTGCTGACAGAGCATCGTTGTCTCCAACATCTAGAGGCAGGATTCACACTTTGACTGGTGGAATTTCATTTACTCTATGGACCCAAGCCCAGGCATCAAAGCGTTAAATCCTTCTAGCGGGAAGAATGGTCTAGACCTGGACATAACTCAGATCAGTCTACGTGAGCCTTTGTTTTGGGTCATCTATTTGTATAATTGGTGAAAGAAATGCTGTTTCCACTGGGGATGCCACGAAAAGAATGCAGTTAGACTGCTTCTAACACTGTCTTATCACCGTGCAAGAGGAGCTGGCGTACGAATGGAGCCAACCCAAAAGAAAGCAAGGATGTGAGAAGGAGAAAGTACCATGGAGTCCCATTGACATCAGTTGAACCCTGGATCCCGCCATGCCTGAAACCCTAGACTTCCAGGTCCAACAGACAATAACATTTATTTTTCCTTACACTAGAGATGCATTTCTGTCAATTGCAACCAAACAGTCCAATCTAGACTATTTCATTTAAATATTTTTGAAGCATACTGTCAGACTCCCAGAAGAGTTAAACCAACTCATGCTTCCACCAGAGTATGCGTGTCCCCACAGTTGAAGTAGACATTGAGTCCTGCAGCTCTATTATAGGTTCCAACCAGACTTCCAGAAAGGGTCCTCCATCTCAGAATCCTCAATTTGCTTTGTTTTGTTTTGAGATAGGGTCACCTCTGTCACCCAGGCTGGAGTGCAGAGGCACGATCATAGCTCACTACAGCCTCAAGCTCCTAAGTTCAAGTGATCCTCCTACCTCAGGTTCCTGAGTAGCTGAGCCCACAGGCATGAATTGCCACACCTGGCTTTTTTCGTACTTTTTGTAAAGATGGAGTCTCACCATG
>NW_012098098.1:1691325-1694892 GCF_000951045.1 Mandrillus leucophaeus
TAACCCTGGGATTCCCAGTCCCATCACCTTTACCGCCTGGAAGCTGCCAGTGTGATAAGGCGATAGAAAGATCTTTTGAAAGCACAGTAAAGGTGGCAGCCTAGAGACGTTCCAGCTTGTACAACAGATCAAAGCCCCATCTCTAAACTATCTATCTATATATAAACACACACACAACTGAACCTTAAACAATGTGGGTGTGAACTGCGTGGTCTACTTTTACACGAATTTTCTTTTGTTTCTGAGACTTTGGGGCACCACCTCCTGGAGTGTAACATACCCCCTAAATCAACAACCAAGGTAGCATGCAGTGTTCCTAAAATGGAGAACACATTAGTCCAGGAACGAAGGGATGGCCGGAGGTACGGCCCTGCTGAGCGTGTTCTCGGTGACCGTCTAAGGGGTGTGCCTCCAACTCCTGCCACCTGCACTCTGGAGGTCTAAAGATGCAGTTTCTCTGAAGAGTTCATGTTTCCACCAGGGGATATAGAGAGGTTCCCATTCAACTTGAAGCTCTGCTTCCTCCTGGTCACTTCGGGCTCCTCATGAAGCAGTCTGCAGGCTGGGACGGAGTGGCAGGAGGCAGCAGGGCTGCTGTTACACACAGAGCGGGTGAGGCTCTCTCAGACCTCCTCTGCTTAGCTTCCATAGAGATTGCAACAGCAGCAGCCACAGCCTGCAAAAGGCATGACGGCCAGGAGCTCAGACCCTCCAAGGATGAGAATCTGAGTCACCTCCTGGTTCCAGGTTACCCTGCTAGGACCAACACAGGGCCTGGGGCAGGGTGAGGGGTCCCTAGCAGAGGATGGAGAAGAACATCAGCTGTGGCCCCCAGAGAGCTGGGTTGGTTCTGTGAACTTTCTTTCCTCTAGTAAATTTCCCAGCCAGAATCCTGGAGGGACTCTGTATTCGTTTCCCGGGGCTGCCATAACAAAGCACGACAGACTGGAAGGCTTAAACAACGGAAACCTATTTTCTCACATTTCTGGAGGCTGGGCGTGTGAGATCAAGGTCGACGTGGTTGGTTTCTCTCCTTGGCTTGCAGATGGCCGTCTTCTCCCTGTGTCCTCACGTGGTCTTCCCTCTGTGTGTGTCTGTGTCCTAATCGCCTCTTCTTGTAAGGACACCAGTTGTATTGGATTAGGGCTCATGTGACCTCATTCTCATTTAATCACCTCCTTAAAGACCCTATGTTCAAATGCAGGCTCATTTCTGAGGTCCTGGGAGTTAGAACTTCATTTGAAATGTGCAGGGAACAAAAACAAAATTCAGCTCATAACAAGTTGTTTCCATGCAGGGTGAACTTAGTACATTAAACAAGCGATCTCACAGTGCAAGGGGTGGACAGTACAGAACAGAAGCCAGAGGCGTTGTCCCTACCCCCACCCTTCAAGACTGCAGTGTACGGCCAGGCATGGTGGCTTATGCCTGTAATCCTGGCACTTTGGGAGGCTGAAGTAGGCGGATCATTTGAGGTCAGGAGTTCGAGACCAGCCTGGCCAACATGGTGAAACCTCGTCTCTACTAAAAATACAAACATTAACCAGGCCTGGCAGCTCATGCCTGTAGTCCCAGCAACTTGGGAGGCTGAGGCACAAGAATCACTTGAACTCAGGAGGCAGAGGTTGCAATGAACTGAGATTGCACCACTGCACTCCAGCCTAGGCAACAGAGGGAGACTCTGGCTCCGAGAGAGAGAGAAAAAAAAAAAAAGACTACAGTGCTCATTCTCCCAGCTGCTGGGAACATTGCCCCTGACAGTTTGTGGCTGAGTCCCTCACTGGGCATTTTCCTTGGCCAAAGAAACTGCCTTACCCACGATTCCCTCCTCCCAGGGAGCGCTCCCATGCCATCTCTGGCCAACACAGGAGTTCAGAGCCCAGCCTCCTTCCTCCAATGTGTGACACCTCTGAGGGCCATCCCAGGTTCAGGGCTGTCCACAAAACCTCAGTTCACCTTCTCCCTCTGCTCAATCCTGTTCCCTGCAGCCCTGGCAGGTGTTGATTCTCAGAGTACATTCCCCAACAAATTCTGTGCATGCAATCTCATAGTCTGTTTTTGGGAGACCCAATTCTATGGTCTAAAAGTTTGTGTCCTCCCCCAAATTCCTAGGTTGAAATCCTAATCCCCAAGGTGATGGTGTAAAGAGGTGGAGCCTTGGCCAGGTGATTAGGGCATGCGATTGGAGCCCTCATCATGGGATTAGTGCCCTTACAAGAAAGGCCTAAGGGCCGGGCGCGGTGGTTCAGGCCTGTAATCCCAGCATTTTGGGAGGCTGAGGTGGGAGGATGGCTTGAGCCCAGGAGTTTGAGAGCAACTTGGGCAATACAGCAAGACCCCAATTCTAATATATATATACACACACACACACACACACACACATATACACACACACACACACACACACACACATATATATATATTTCAATTGGTTGGGTGTGGCTGGGTGCAGCAGCTCACGCCTGTAATCCCAGCACTTTGGGAAGCCGAGGCAGTTAGATCACCTGAGGTCAGGAGTTTGAGACCAGCCTCGCCAACATGGTGAAAACCCATCTGTACTAAAAATACAAAAATTAGCCAGGTATTGTGGCAGGCACCTATAACCCCAGCTACTCAGGAGCCTGAGGCAGAAAGATTGCTTGAACCCAGGAGGCAGAGGTTGTAGTGAGCTGAGATTTCGCCACTGTACCACAGCCTGGGCAACAAAAGGGAAACTCTGACTCAAAAAATAAAAAATAAATAAATAAGAAAGAAAATTAGTTGGGTGTGGTGGCACATATCTGCAGTCCCAGTAGTCCCAGCTACTCGGAAGCCAGAGACTGGAGGATTGCTTGAGCCTGGGAGGCCAGGGCTGCAGTGAGCCGTGTTTGTGCCCGCCTGGGCTGCAGAGCAAGACTTTCTCTCTCTCTCTTTCTCTCTCTCTCTCTCTCTCTCTCTCTCTCTCTGTATATATATGCCTGAGAGAGACCCCTTAACCTCCTACCATGTGAGGACATAGAAAGAAGGAGCCATCTATGAACCAGAAAGCCCTCACCTGAATTTCCTGGAGCCTTGATCTTGGACTTCCAGCCTCCAGAGCTGTGAGTAATGAATTTCTGTTGTTTATAAGCTACTCAGCTTATGGTGTTTTGTTGCAGACACCAGTCTAGGGTAAATCCTTGTGCACTGAAGTCACTAGGGCCAGATTCTCAATATTGGCTATGCACAAAAGCCAGCACATACACATAAACCGAGACTCACATGCAGAGTTTTATCCCAACTTTAGCCACCACCAGCCGGGAAAAGGAAAAATCCCAGGCTGTTATTAGAGAAAGGCAAATAAAACCACAGTGAGAGACCACGTCAGAGGGACTAGGAGGGCTAAAACCAAAGATAGATAACAGCAAGTGTTGGTGAGGATGTGGAGAACTTGGAACCCTTCTTCTCTGTTTATCGGAATGTAATGGGAACAGTGGTGCGGCCGCTGGGGAAGACAGTCTGGCAGCTCCTCAAAAAGGCCAACAATGAGTTACCCTACCACCCAGTTATTCCACTCCTAGGGATATGCTCAAGGGAAATGAAAACGCA
>NW_012098098.1:1699847-1701894 GCF_000951045.1 Mandrillus leucophaeus
AAAAGATTTGGAGCTTATATGTTATACCAAAAAGCCAACAGTGTTTGTCTTTTTAAAAAATCTTTTTTTTCCTTCTTTCCACCTTGTTTTACCCTCTTTACCACACTGAGTGTGTATTGCTTCTATATTTGGACAGAATTAAAACAAACTGAATTTTTAAAAGTCAGATGAAGCCTCAGTCCCATGTCTCAACCCTTCCTCCAATTTGTACAAGATCATGGTACTCATGGTGGCAGCTGACGACAGGTGGTAGGATGCCCCCCCCTCTCCCAGGAGGCTGTCATCCCTAGAATCTTGCCATGAAGTTAAATCTAAAATTACTGTGTAACTAATGTATCAGTAGTGCTACCAGCAGCAACATGATCTTCTATGCAAATCAGTTGTATTGAATTGTAGCACAAGCCCAGCATAGTAATTACCTATCAAGTGGTAATTACGCTTTTATTATTTTTTAAACTTTCATTAAAAGAAAGCATTTTAAATTGGAAGGAAACAATCCATGTCACAAGCCAGTTAGTCCAAAAATGTTTGTCTGTTTGGAGGCCCAAGAATGAGCATCATAGTATCCACCCCTGATTAAACACTTACCATGTAGCAGGCATCTGGAAAAGCACTTTGCATTTGATATCTCAATATGTATTCCTCACGACCGTGCTGGGAGGTGCGGCTTGTTATCACAAAATTACAGACAAAGAAACAGAGACTCAGAGAAATTTCAATAGCTTGTCAAGGGGACAGAGCCAGAATTTAAGGCGAGGAGCATTGAACACAGAAGCCAGGGGAGGTCGGGAGCAGCGGTTTGCACCTGCAATCACAGCACCTTGGGAGGCTGAGGCAGGAGGATTGCTTGAGCCCAGGAGTTCAAGACCAGCCTGGGCAACATAATGAGACCTCATCTCCACTAAAATAAATAAATAGAAATTTAAAAAACTAGCTGGGTGTGGTGGCATATGCCTGTAGTCTCAGCTATGGGGAGGAGGCTGAGGTGGGAGGATTGCTTGAGCCCTCAAGGCTGCAGTGAGCTACAATCACACCACTACACTCCAGCTGGGGGGACAAATGAGACCCTGTCTCAAAATTATAGATAGACAGACCGATAGATAGATAGACAGATAGATAGATAGAGTATCGATCTGACTTTGTGATCAAGTGATGCAATGTAGGATGTGTGAAAGGGAAGAAGGATCTGATAGTCATCTGTGGGTGCCTCAGAAGTTCTTTGACTTGCATATTTAAAGTTCCTAAAGGAAGCCAGGGGATTTTACCCACTGTGCTGCTTTGCCAGGAGGGGTGTGGACTTCACCTCCCTGCTATACTTTCCACAAAGGTATGCAGATGGAAACGAAGGAGAGGAAAGGCACACCCGTGGTGCCCATGGAAGAGCAGTCCTTCCCCTGGCTGGGGGTCATTTGCGTGTCTCTCTGTCTCCTATCAGGCTGAGAGCAGTGAGAGCTGAGGTTCTCCGTGGAGTTAGGCGCTCCTCCTAGACTGTCCCTTTCTACCCAATCCAACAAATCAGAGATATACCTTTGGGATAACATTTCCTGTCTCTCACCATTCACATCATTTGGCGGATCCCGTGACCTTAATATCTTTCCATGCCTTCCCCTGTTACTGGTCTCCACTGCCGCATCCTGTTCTGGATGGCTTCATCGGGAAGTCTATGCATTTTCTCTAGCTTAAGGCATAGCTGTATCCAGGAGTTCACAAAGTATCTCCAGCCTGGATTCAGGGTTTCAGGTACAAGCTCTTCACTAGATACAAACCTTCCCATCTTTTTGTGCTCCTCTAACCTCACCATCTTCCCACCCTTAGTTCTGACTGGTTTACATCCCAACGGATGTAAACAGAGAGGTCTTTCTAAAATGAAAATCTGATCACCATTCCTGTGCCAAAGCCATCAGTGGAAAGATGACAGCTGAACTTCCTGCCTTGGCATGATCTGCCATCGGCCTAGCTCCTCAATCTCACTACCCGCCATTTCTCCCATGTGCCATATAAAGAAAAAAAAATTTTTTTTTTTTGAGACGGAGTCTCACTCTGTCGC
>NW_012098098.1:1702954-1705764 GCF_000951045.1 Mandrillus leucophaeus
CCACCACGCCCGGCTAATTTTTGTATTTTTAGTAGAGATGGGGTTTCGCCATATTGGCCAGGCTGGTCTCGAACTCCTAACCTCAGGTGATCCGCCCACCTTGGCCTCCCAAAGTGCTGGGATTACAGGCATGAGGCACCACGCCCAGTCAAGAAATGTAATTTTTTAAACTTACTATTTACTGTTAGGGCCTAGACTCTGCAAAGTTAGATGTTAGCTCATAGAATATTTTTTGTTCCATAGAAATGGAAATTATTTCCATCTGGAAGAAAAGATAATTTCCAATGTTGTCATTTTATTGCCTTGTAGGGTGTTAACCTTCTTGTGTTATACTTCACAATTTTATTCCAGCATTCCTTCTTTCATTAGCTGTACAGATGACCTCTGACTTACGACAGTTTGACTTAACAAATTTTCGAATTTACGATAGATTTATTGGGGCATTAAATGCATTTTTGACTTAAGATATTTTCAGCTTACCATTGGCTTTTTGGAACATAACCCTATTGTAAGTCAAGGAGCATCTGTGTATATTTCAGTCTCTCGCATCTTCCTTTGGACCAGCTTGACTGCCCTGGTGGGTCCCTCATTAACGAGGTAAGTGAATGTCTGTCATGTGTTCACTATATATTGGCATGAATTTTTTTTATTTTTTTGAGTGGGGGTCTCACTGTGTTGCCCAGGCTGGAGTGAGATGGTGTGATCATGGCTCACTGTAGCCTCAACCTTCCAGGCTCAAGGGATCCTTCTACCTCAGCTGCCGCAGTAGCTGGGAACACAGGTGCATACCATCATACCTGGCTAACTTTTAAATTTTTTGTAGAGACAAGGTTTTGCTATGTTGCTCAGGCTGGTCTTGAACTCCTGGGCTCAAGCAATTCTCCTACCCCGGCTTCTCAAAATGCTGGGATTACAGATGTGAGCCACAGTGACCTGGCTACAACCACCATTTATTATCTGTCACAATATTGTGGGGTGGCTAGGTTCAACTGGGCAGTTCTTTTCTCTGGAGACAGCTGGGGTTGCCATCATCTGCGGTCGTGACCAGGCTGGGCACCTTGGTTCTCCTCTACATGGCCTCTCCATGCAGCTGAGGGCTGGGTTCCACGAGGGAACATCCTGAGCATACAAGACAAAGGCAAGCCCTGGAGTTGACACAGCATCACCTCCACTGCATGCTATTGGCCAAAGCAAGTCACAGGACTGGCTCAACTTCTAGGGGACAGGAAATAGACTCCACCTCTCAATGCCAAGAGTGTCAGAGTACAGGCAGCCACTTCTAATCTCTCAGAGACAGATCGGGGCTGTTAAACTCAGGAAGAAATCTCCAAAGTGACTATGAGTGGGTTGGGATCATAATCCCAAAAGACGCAATCCAGAATGCCATAATCCCAAATGTTGAAATCCCAAAAGATCAAATCCCCAAAGACTAAAATCCCTAATGTCTAAATGAATTGCCAAACCATGACAGATTGGAATTAGGTGCAATCGAGGCTTCTAAAAGTGAATTTCAAGGTGTTACCAATAAAGTTTATTTTTTTCCATTCAACCCAATGTATTTGGCAGAAAATTCAGATGTATGGATTGGCCACGTGATACAATAACAACAAAAACCTTCATTTAAAAAATGTATCATGTGGTGGCGTGTGCCTGTAATCCCAGTGCTTTAGAAGGCTGAGGCAGCAGGATCGCTTGAGCCTAGGAAGTTGAGGCTGTAGTGAGCCACGATTGTGACATGCACTCCCGCCTGGGTGACAGAGTGAGACCCCAACTCTAATGAAAAAGAAAAAAAGAAAAAAAATGTGCCATTTGACTACATTGGCATTCCTTCCGGCTGATGACACTCTGGGAACTTTTTTTTTTTTTTGAGATGGAGTTTAATTCTTGTTGCCCAAGCTGGAGTGCAATGGTGTGATCTCAGCTCATTACAGCCTCCATCTCCTCGGTTCAAGCGATTCTCCTGCCTCAGCCTCCCAAGTAGCTGGGGTTACATGCCTATGCCACCAAGCCCAGCTAATTTTTTTTTTTTTTGAGACAGAATCTTGCTCTTGTTGCCCAGGCTGGGCAACCTCCATCTCCTGGGTTCAAGCGATTCTCCTGCCTCAGCCTCCCGAGTAGCTGGGATTACAGGCATGCGCCACCATGCCCAGCTAATTTTGTGTTTTTAGTAGAGATGGGGTTTCTCCTTGTTGGTCAGGTTGGTCTCAAACTCCCGACGTCAGGTGATCGGGCTCCCTCAGCCTCCCAAAGTGCTGGGATTATAGATGTGAGCCACTGTGCTCAGCCTTTAAATGTTTTGTATTTTTATTAGAGACAAGATTTCGCCATGTTGGTCAGGCTGGTCTCGAACTCCTGACCTCAGGTGATCCACCTGCCTCAGCCACCCAAAGTGCTGGGATCACAGATGTAAGCCACCACACCCAGCCCTAAGGAGTTTTTAATGAATTAAAGCCACATTTGCCTGAAGAAGCCAACAAAGTTGCTGACTGGTTCAAAAATATAATGTGCATGGTGGGCTAAGACGTTTGCACAATGGTGTTGCTGTTTAAACCTCAGCATCCACCAGATCTGTGGTGTCTGAGTGCATGAGGAATAGAATTTTGCTACCCAAAACAACACAGAAGCATGGCCCAGAAGATGGGGAAATGTAATAGGAAATGCTCATGTTGGTGTACATCAAATCATAGAAAAGTTTCAAAAAGAACAACGCCACATGGAAAACGAATGTGAACATATTCTCCGAAGATACTCTTGTCCTAAAAGAAGAAAAGCAGCTGTTCATTGTGATGCGAGACTTCAAAATATAGTTC
>NW_012098098.1:1707659-1717752 GCF_000951045.1 Mandrillus leucophaeus
AAAAAAAAAAAAAAAAGAAAAATGAAATGGTAACATCTGCCCCATAACACTGCTTATCCTCACTCTTGCTTTATCTTTTCGCGTTAGAATTTCTCACCAACATATCATCCATTTTGCTGATTTCCTTCAATGCCCGTCTTTCCTGCTGATGTGGAAGCCCCTGCGAAAGCGGAGCTGTTTGTTTTGTTTCCTCTATCGTCCTCCAAGCCTCAACAGTACCTGTCACAGGAGCGCTCAATAAATGTGTGCTGAATTAACTCAGCGGTTAATTAATGAACCAGAGTTGGGGGCGGTCTCCTGAGAGCCAGGACAAGTCACTGCCTTTATCTGGGGTCTTCTCCAGTGATACATGGAGGATGACCCCAAATCTCCAGGATCTCTGCTACCTCTAACAACCAGGATGTTCAAACATCAAGATTTGGACTATTCATCCCTTGGTTCCAAAATGTTATTATTTAACTTGCAATGTGTTCCAAAGCATACTAGTCCATAGCTTCACTATGTTCAAAGGGAAACTGATCATAATCCCAGAAGACACCATTCTGAATGCTATAATCCCAAATGTTGAAATCCCAGAATATCAAAATCTTGAAAATATAATTCTGAAAAAAATAATAAAACATTAGGCCAGGTGCAGTGGCTCACAACTGTAATCCCAACACTTTGGGAGGCTGAGACGGGCAGATCACCTGAGGTCAGGAGTTCGAGACCAGCCTGACCAATATGATGAAACCCTGTCTCGACTAAAAATATGAAAAATTAGGCCGGGCGTGGTGGCGGGTGCCTGTAATTTCAGCTACTAGGGAGGCTGAGGTGGGAGAATCACTTGAACCCAGGAAGTGGAGGCTGCAGTGTGGTGAGATTGCACCATCGCACTTCAGTCTGGGTGACAGAGACTGTCTAAAAAAAAAAAAAAAGTAGGATATCACACTTAGTAGGATGTTTCTAGGATCCACGAAAGATTCAAGGTGTCTCTCACTAGCTGGGTAATCTCTTCTATCTGGAAAACCTACTATGTCATGGGGTAGGAAAAGGGAATCTCTACTTAGGAGAAAACATAAAGATGGATAAAGATGGTTTTTGAGGGCATGAAGCCTGTTCACCTCCTTGTCCAGAGACTTTAGCTACCATTCAAATGTTCTTTGGGGCCTCAGCTCATGATTAATAAATCAAGTATTAGTTGAGCTTTCATCACATATCCGGGATCATGCCTTGTGTTGGGGCTGCAATGGAAAGCAAGAACTACAAGAGCAAGATCATGGTCATTAGGGCAGATCCAGGAAACCTTGTGGCTTTGACTCACCAGCATGCAATGGGACCAAAAAAAAAAAATCATCTCCTGCCCAATTTCATTAGCATTAAGTGGCCTCCTTTCTGAAGAGTGACAGCTGTTGGGAAACCCTTGGGGGGTAAAATATAAAATGCTCACCATCCACCAAGTCATTGCTTATTTACTTACTTAATATAATAAAATCAGGGAAAGATCCGTTAAGAAATAAACACTTCACGGCAGTGCTGTCAATGATGGTGAGATGATGGAAACAAGTTACTTGTCTAACAGTATGTGCTGAGAGCAAACGTGTATATATGTGCATTGACATGGTTTAGCTGTGTCCCCACCCAAATCCCATCTTGAATTGTACCTCCCATAATTCGCATGTGTCATGGGAGGGATACAGTGGGAGGTAATTGAATCATGGGGTTGGGTTTTTCCTGCGCTGTTCTCATCATAGTGAATAAGTTTCCTGAGATCTGATGGTTTTATAAAGTGCAGTTCCCCTGCACATGCTCTCTTGCCTGTCACCATGTAAGATGTGCCTTTGCTCCTCCTTCAGCTTTCGCCATGATTATGAGGCCTCCCCACCGATATGGAACTGTGAGTCCATTAAACCTTCCATTAAACCTGTTTTTCTTTCTTTCTTTCTTTCTTTTTTTTTTTTTTGAGATGACATCGCACTCTGTGGCCCAAGCTGGAGTGCAGTGGCACAATCTCTGCTCACTGCAACCTCTGCCTCCTGGGTTCAAGCGATTCTCCTGCCTCAGTCTCCTAAGTAGCTGAGATTACAGGTGTGTGCCACCATACCTGGCTGATTTTTGTGTTTTCAGTAGAAACAGAGTTTCGCCATTTTGGCCAGGCTGGTCTCGAACTCCTGACCTCAGGTGATCCACCTACCTCTGCCTCCCAAAGTGCTGGGATTACAGGTGTGAGCCACAACACCCAGTTTAAACTTCCTTGTCTTAATAAATTACCCAGTCTTAAGCATTTCTTCATAGCAGTATGAAAATGGATTAAAACACGCATACAGAATCTGAATACGTCCACATTTATAAGTACATTCTTAGTTGACCGGCAGAGATTCTAGTAACATCCTACTAAGTGCAATATCCTATTATTTCACTCTTATCCCTCCCAGGCTACAGCAGCCAGAGAGATCCTGTTCAAACCTATGTCTACTCTTGTCCCTCCTTGTTTCTTAGTTTATAGGCAGGGATCTATGTTCCCTCCATGTGCCCTCCCTCCCTCCTAGGGCAGGTTGCTGAGCTGAGTTCGATGTTGGTGTTTAATGATAAACAGGTTTCAGATAACACATCTGCACAGAGTGAACCGTAATTCAGGGCTCAGATGGACCACCTGAAATCTGATTCAGCTCTAGAGGAAAAATTGTCTGTGCTGGTTTTATGACATGACGTAGAGACAGACCCAAACAGGAAAGAAGGCACGTAACAACGGAGACAGATTGAAGCAGTGACGTGACAACACAGGCATTTTGTTCAACTTACCCTCCTATCTTTGGCATCTAATATTTCCATACAGTAGGAACTCACCATGCTTTTTAATTTTTACTTATTATTATTTTTTTGAGACTGCGTCTCACTCTGTCTCCCAGGCTGGAGTGTAGTGGCACGATCTCAGCTCACTGCAACCTCCGCCTCCCGGGTTCAAGTGATTCTCATGCCTCAGCCTCCTGAGTAGCTGGGATTACAGGCATGCACCACCAGGCCTGGCTATTGTTTTGTGTTTTTAGTAGAGATGGAGTTTCACCATGCTGATCAGGCTGGTCTTGAACTGCTGACCTCAAGCGATCCTCCCACTTCAGCCTCCCAAAGTGCTGGTATTACAGGCATGAGTCCCCACTCCCGGCCTGTTCACCACGCTTTTGTCAAATGAATAAATACATGAGAAAATGAATTAGTGATGCATATAAAGGGTTCAATCTGAGTGCTTGACACACGGTGCTCAGTAAATGGTTCACATTATTATATGACCGGACTCTTGCCCAATTCTCCAGCGCCATCTCTGCCAAGACTCCCTCGCTCTCCCAGGAAACTCAGCTGCAAATCCACCCTGGCACCTTGGAGGTGCTGGGTGAACTACCCTGGTTTTTCCTGGATCACTGTTCTCTCCATTCCTCTATGCCACACCCTTTGGAGGGTCCCTCGGTATCGGCTTCTTGGGTTAGCTTTGCTGATGCTTCTCCATGTACCTCAGTTTACCCTACCATAGCTGATGTACACCGTCTCACTTAGTCCTGGCAATGACCTGTGTGAAAGGCATCGTTACCCCCAAATGAAGAAAAAGGCTTCCAGGAGCAGCCTTGCCCACAGCTTCCTGCCGCTAAGTGGGAGAGCTGGGAACTGAGCTTGGACCCTGGGACTCCAGAGTCTACTTTGTAGATTCCCATCATATCCATGTTAACAACAAGCTTTAAAAAATCAAACAATCAGTGTTTGTGCTAGAATGCTGGGGTCACGGATTATTTTTTCTTCAAAATTGTAGAATTCTGTTAAAATAATCAATCTTGCCTTTAGAGTAGAAAAATATACATTTTTTGTAGGCTAAAGGAGATTGAAAGAATGCTTTTGTTCTCTGGGTGGTCTGGCAAAGAAGCAAAAACCTACATCACATGAAAATTGGTGAAAAATAAGAAATTCTTGGATGAGTGGGAAAAGGAAGGGTTTGTAAGGGTGACTGGATCAAGAAAAATGAAGGAGCATTAAATAATAATGACACCACTTCAACTCACTGATACTATGAACACATTGCAGCTAATGTATCATTTCACATGACTGAAGTCGCCACCACCTTCATCATCTCCATTGATCTCAGGGTCTACTCAACGAAGCATGCAGGACAAACAGCGCTTTCTTCCTTGTGTAGGAAATAAGTTACAGAAAATTAGCGATTTCTCCAAGGTCTTAGAGTGACTTGAGGGGGCTGAATTAAGAATGAACCCAGGCCAGGCATAGTGACTCATGCCTGTAATCCCAGCACTTTGGGAGGCCTAGGTACATGGATCACTTGAGCCCAGGAGTTCAAGACCAGCCTGGGCAACATAGGGAGACCCTGTCTCTACAAAAAGTAACCAAAATTAACTGGGTGTGGTTCTATGTGCCTGTAGTCCCAGCTACTCTGGAGGTTGAGGCATGAGAATTGCTTGAGCCCAGGAGGCGGAGATTGCAGTGAGCAGCTGACATGGCACCATTTCACTCCAGCCTGGGTGACAAAGTGAGAACCTGTCCAAAAAAAATAAGGAAGAATGGAATCTAGATCAAGAATGTGTGTTTTATTTTTTCTTACTCCCTTTCTTTAGCAGTTTTTTCTCCTGGACAAAGTCTTTGAAGACGGCGGTGCCTAAATTTGGCAACTGTCTGGGGAGGGGCAGAGACAAGGGAAATGAGTATAATGTTTAAGTGAGGAACTGCATTATATACATCCTCACTTAAGAAGAGACGTCAGCTATGTGAGTTCTGCCACCAAAAATGAAAGAGTAACATAATTAGAAAAAAAAAAAAAAAAAGGATGTTCTAGTCCATTCAACATGCCATCAACAAGCAAAGAGATCTGAGTGAGGTTCATATGAAAGGCAGGGCTCTGTGCTCCCTCCACAGGTCCTCCCTCCCTCCTAGGGCAGATTGCTGAGCTGACTTCGATGCTGGTGTTTAACAATAAACAGATTTCAGATAACATGGCCTGCAGAGCAAGCTGTAATTCAGGGCTCCAATGGACCACCTGAAATTTGATCCAGCTTTGGAGGAAAAATTGCCTGTGTTGGTTTTATTACATGACAGAGACAGAGCCAAACAGAAAAGAAGGCAGGTGATGACGGAGACAGAGACTGGAGCCATGGCGCTACCAGCTGAGGATCGTCAAGGGTGGCCGACTGCTCCAGAAGCTGGGACACAGGCCTGCAGCAGTGTCCTCCTCGGAAACTCCAGAGGGAGCGTGGCCCTGCCAACACCTGGGTTTTGGACTCTGACCTCCAGAGCTGTGAGAATACATTTGTGTTGCTTTAAACCTTCCAGTTTGTGGTTGTTACAGCAGCCACAGGAAACAGCGACTAGGCTGGTTTTTTTCTGGGAACATATGGGACTTCTCTTACGTGCAGTTGTGTCCCAAGGACTCCTGATGGCCTTGCTGAAACTTTTAGAAAACTGCCCTACAGTGAAAGCCTCTTCCTCCCAACCTTCTGCCTTCCCACTCTCCTCTGCAGGGGCCAGCCCCACAGCCTGCTAGACAATCTCCCATCTCTGCCCACCCCTCCTCTTTTCCTCCTGGGCCTTTTCCTTCTTCCACCTCTTGGTCCCTGTTTCTCGAAGGACCAGGACTAACAAAGACATCCATATATCAGGTTTAACAGCTACCAAGATTTTGCAACACTTGCTTCGTTGCTTCCTTTTTCCTTTCTGTTTTGTCCTCAGATATTTTAAAGCAAATCCCATACCTCACGCCATTTCATTCTCTACATATTTCAGTGCACGTCTCTTAAAACCAGGAGTATTTTCTTATATAAATCACAATTATCATGACCATACCTAACACATGTATTGGTAAATAGTTTCTTGGTATTTTCCAGGCCTCATCTACGTACTCTAAATTGTCTCAAAAATGTCTTTTCATAGTACTTGATTTGACTCAGTTTTGAACTCTGCGTTTGGCAAATCCTTTCGATCCCAATCTTCCCCACTTATAAGTGACATGACATTAGGCAAGTCACTTGACTTTTTTCCATTTTCCCCACCCTAAAACGGGGAAACCAATAGTATCTGCCTCACTGGGTTTTCCGAGAATTAAATGAGGTCATTCCTTCATTCATTCATTCAACAAATGTTTTGTGAGCAGCTGCCTAAAATGCCTGGAACTGCGCTAGGTCCTGCAAAAATATCAGAAAACAAGACCAAGTACCTGGCTTCATGGAGCTTATATTTTTTATTTTATTTTATTATTATCATTATTTTTTGAGACAGTTGCTCTGTTGCCCATACTGGAGTGGAGTGGTATGATCTTGGCTCATTGCAACCTCCACCCGCCAGGTTCAAGCAATCCTCCTGCCTCAGCCTCCTGACTAGCTGGGATTACAGGCACCTGCCACCACGTCCAGTGGATTTTTGTATTTTTTAGTAGAGACGGATGGTGTTTTGCCATGTTAACCAGGCTGGTCTCGAACTCCTGGGCTTAAGTGATCCATCTGCCTTAGCCTCCCCAAGTATTGGGATTACAGGCATGAGCCACCGCGCCTGGCCTGATGCTAGTGGAGGAGAAAGACAATAA
This sequence comes from Mandrillus leucophaeus, assembly GCF_000951045.1. Lineage (NCBI taxonomy): Eukaryota > Metazoa > Chordata > Mammalia > Primates > Cercopithecidae > Mandrillus > Mandrillus leucophaeus. The sequence goes on from NW_012098098.1 coordinate 1,714,210, forward strand.
ACTCAAAAAATAAATATACCATAGAACGTCAGCTAGTTTCCCCAAATGTCAGCTACAAGTTTCCCCAAATTCTGATTTTTCTTTGAAAGAAAGTATGTGAATGCTGTGGGAAAATAACCTGGATTGCAGGAGGGCACGGGGTGGGGCTCCCGTTATGGGCAAAGGAGTGAGGAGGGTCCTTTGGGAAGAGATGACTATGAACAGAAACCTGAGGGAGTGAAGGATTGAGCCTCCGTGGGGAAAAAATGTTCCGGGAAGACAGAGGGCACATTTAAAGTGGGTGCTTGCTGGCACGGGAGAGCTGGAGTTCTCAAATATCTTGGTCACTGATCTCTTTACATTCTTAAAAATTATTGTTGGCTGACCTCCTGTTGGCAAGGATAAAGAATTAAATGAAAAAAAAAAAAAAAGGAGCCAGCGCAGTGATTCACGCCTGTCATTCCAGCACTTTGAGAGGCTGAAGTGGGAGGATCACTAGGTCAGGAGTTCAAGACCAGCCTCATCAACATGGTGAAACCTTGTCTCTACTAAAAATACAAAAATTAGCTCGGCGTGGTGGCACGCACCTGTAATCCCAGCTACTCAGGAGGCCGAGGCAGGAGAATAACTTGAACCCAGGAGGTGGAGGTTGCAGTGAGTCGAGATTGAGCCACTGCACTCCAGCCTGGGTGATAGAGTGAGATTCTGTCTCAAAAAAAAAAAAGAAAAAATTATAGCTGTTTTTGTGAGTGAGTTGCATCTGTTGTGGTTGACCATATTAGAAGTAAAACTAAAACATCACAAAATAATAACAATTTATGTAAAATATAATACATTCATTAAATGTTGACATAAATAATATCATTTTAATGAAAAACAACTATACTCCAAAAAAAAAAAAAAAAACATTTTGGTGAGAGGAGTGGCATTATTTTGTATTTTTACAAATTTTTTAAAAGTCTGGGCCAGGAACAGTGGCTCACACCTGTAATCCCAGCACTGTGGGAGACTGAGGGAAAAGGATTGCTTGAGCTCAGGAGTTTGAGACCAGCCTGGGATTACAAGCATTAGCCACTGTGCCTGGCCCCACTGTACTTGTACTTTGAATGGATCTTTTACTCATGTGCAATTTTATAACATCAGTCATTTGGAAAACATTGATTCACTGAGTTACGCAGATCTTCCAAATGTTTAAGCATTCTATTCTATTTTTTTTTCATTACAGACATAAAGATGGCAACAATAGACACAAGGGACTACTAGAGGAGGAAGGGAGGGAGAGGGGCAAGGGTTGAACAACTAACAGTTGGGTACTATGCTCAGTACCTGGGTGGCGAGATCATTCCTACCCTGAACCTCAGCATCATGCAACATACCCAGGTAACAAATCTGCACATGTACCTCCTGAATCTAAAAGTTGAAAAAAAGTTACATTTGTTACTATCATCACCAATCTGATCAGAAAAGTCTTTAAGAATTGGGTAGTGCCGGGCGCGATGGCTCATGCCTGTAATCCCAGCACTTTGTGAGGCCAAGGCGGGTGGATCACCTGAGGTCTGGAGTTTGAGACCAGCCTGGCCAACAGAGTAAAATGCTGTCTCTACTAAAAATACAAAAATTAGCTGGGCATGGTGGAGCATGCCTGTAATCCCAGCTACTTGGGAGGCTGAGGCAGGAGAATCGTTTGAACCCTGGAGGCGGAGGTTGCAGTGAGCTGATACCTTGCCACTGTACTCCAGCCTGGGCAACAGAGTGAAACTCTCTCTCAAAAAAATAAATAAATAAAAATAAAAAAATAAAAGCATCAGGCAGCACACTCCATGTGCTAGCTCCATTACTTCATCTCCTCCCAGCAACAGGCTTATAGAACAGGTGGTATTGCTTCCTCGACATAGTTTCCTATTGTTGCTGGAACAAATCACAAAATTTACTGGCTTAAATCAACACAAGTTTTTTGTTTTAAAGTTCTGTAGCTCAGAAGACTCACGGGGCTAAATCAAGGGGTAAGCAAGGCTATGTTCCTTCTGGAAGCTCTAGGAGAAAATGTTTGCCCTTTTCCAGCTCCTAGAGGCCACCCACATTCCTTGGCTCATGGCACCTCCCTCCATTTTCAAAGTCAGCAGCGTGGTATCTTCAAATCTCTCCCTCTTTCTTTCTGCTTCTATTTTCACATCTCCTTGTGACCTGACTCTCTTGCCCCTCCTTCTTTCCCTCATAAGGACCCTGAGATTACATGGGACCCACCAGTCATGTCATAATTAGATTATTTCCCAGCATAATCCATCTCAAAGCCCGTAACATTATCACATCTGCAATATTCCTTTTGCCATGCAAAGTAATATATTCACAGGTTCTGAGGTTGGGGCATGGACATCTTTGGGGGAGGGGCATTATTCTGCCCATGACACCACCTCCTACAAAAGATTCACAGAAAATTTAGGTAACTTGCCCAGGTTCACACAGCCAGTGAGTGGGGGATTCCAGATTTCAACTTGGGCCTGTCTTGACTCCAGGTTTAGACCACTGTCCCTAGACTCATGGGAGATACCAGGTGTATTAGTCTGTTGTCACACTGCTAATAAGGACATACCCAAACTGGGTAATTTATAAAACAAAGAGGTTTAATTGACTCACAGTTCCACATGGGAGGGGAGGCCTCACAATCATGGCAGAAGGTGAATGAGGAGCAAAGTCACGTCTAATATGGCAGCAAGCGAGAGAGCTTGTGCAGGGGAACTCTCATTTGTAAAACCATTAGAGTCTGGGTGCGGTGGCTCATGCCTGTAATCCCAGCACTTTGGGAGGTTGACGTGGGCAGATCACTTGAGGTCAGGAGTTCAAGACCAGCCTGGCCATCATGGTGAAACCCCCATCTCTACTAAAACTACAAAAATTAGCTGGGCGTGGTGTCACATGCCTGTAGTCCCAGCTATCAGAGGCTGAGGCAGGAGAATTACTTGAACCTAGGAGGCGTTGTGGTGAGCTGAGATCCCGCCACTGCACTCCAGCCTGGGTGAGCAAGACTGTCTCAAAAAAACAAAAAACAACCAAACAAAAAAACCAACCAAACAAAAAAACCATACAGACACACACACAAACATTAGATTTAGTGAGACTTACTCACTACCAAGAGAACAGCATGGGGAAAACCACACCAATGATTCGGTTATCTCCACCTGGCCCCACTCTTGACATGTGGGGATTATGACAATTCAAGGTGAGATTTGGGTGGGGACACAGCCAAAGTACATCGCCAAGGTCTGCTAAGCACTGTAGGCTATAGTGCTTGTTCATATCTTCCTTTTAACATCTATTTCCTTATACTGAAGATACATGTTAATATCTATGTGAATTATTTGAAAATGAAGACTGTGATCTTTTTTATTTTATTTTTATTTACTTATTTATTTATTTTTTTGAGAAGAAGTCTCGCTTTTGTCTCCCAGGCTGGAGTGCAATGGCATGATCTTGGCTCACTGCAACCTTCGCCTCCCAGGTTCAAGCAATTCTCCTGCCTCGGTCCCCCAAGTAGCTGGGATTACAGGTGCCTGCCACCATGCCCGG
>NW_012098098.1:1718277-1719760 GCF_000951045.1 Mandrillus leucophaeus
TCTCAGCCTCCCAAAGTGCTGAGATTACAGGTGTGAGCCACCACCCCCAGCCAGAGAGACAACCATAAATCACCCGTGAGTTTTCACGTCCCCCAGTTTCTATCCATGTGCAGATATCGCTTTTCCATGGTTAAAATCATAGCATAGACACTATATTGTATTGTTTTCCTCAACTGTTATAAAAATTTTCAAACATAGAGAAAAGCTGAAATATATAGCACTACTTAGAGCCTACAATTGTAAACATTTTGCCATATTTGCTGTCTCTCCCTGAATGTTTATGTGTGTATATGATTTTATCTTTTGTTGAACCATTAAACAATAGTTTACAGGCATTATGGCCTTCACTCCTAAATTATTCAGAATGCATCACCTCACAATAAGGACATTCTCTCAAGGAGTGCAGTATCATTATTACACTATAAAATTACCAATAATTCACAAAGATCACCTATATCCAATCCATATTAAAATGTCTTCAATTGTCAACAAATAAACAGTAAAATCAGCTTAAAAGACATATCAGGATCCAAGCAAGATTGATTGGATCAATCACTACATTGGATCACTACAACCCGCCAATTTCTGTATTTTTAGTACAGACAGGGTTTCATCATATTGGCCAGCTGGTCTCCAACTCTTCACTGTGATCCGCCCGCCTCGGCCTCCCAATATGTGGGATTCCAGGCGTGAGCCACCGCGCCTGGCCCACTTATATGTTTCATGGCATCCCACTTATGAAGAGATCAGGCTCCCTATTTTATGTAACGTGGGACTGAATCTTCCTGTTAATCTCCTCTGCTTAGCGTAGGGTCTAGCAAGAGCAGACTCTCTGTAGGTGTTTGTTGAACAAATGAAAGCAATGATAATGGTTATTAGTAACAATCCCAGTAGCCAATTTTTATTGACTGTTCTCTTGGCCAGTGTGCTCACATTAATCTAATTTGAACTTCACAGAAATCTTACGCTTTACGACATATTTGTCTTATTCACAGGTGAGGAGACCAACGCTTAGTGAAGTGAAGTCGCTTGTCTGAAATCACAGCTAGAAAAGGGGCCAAAACCCGAGGGTGGGCCCACTGGCTGGAAAACGGTGCAGTCAGGCAGGGGCGCCTGCTTCTCAATAATGAATGGACCAACGACCCCCAAGGCTGGTTTGCCGTGCACACGCACGCACGTGTGCAACACGTAGCACTTGCTGAGTGCTTGCTACTTGCCAGGCCTCATGTCAAGCACTTTGCGCGTGCTTTTATGCCCTACGTTTTGTTTCTGTTTTCCTTTTTTCCCCTAATGCCTAGCAAAAGGCGTGGCCCAGGCGCCCAGGCAGGACTTGGGGAGTGAATGAAGAGTGAACGAATGAATGAATGGGCGGCAATGGGATCTTCATAAACCTGACCCTCCTCGGAGATCTAATGCGAACACTGCCGAGGCCTGGGGGCGGGGACGCCGAGGGCGGCTCGTGGGCCCCAGGCCGACCAAAGGC
>NW_012098098.1:1720575-1767115 GCF_000951045.1 Mandrillus leucophaeus
CGGGTAGGCGGCCCGGGGGCTCCGGGAGTCCCCTGGAGCGGCAGGAGCCCCAGAGCAGCTCAGGTTGCTGCCTCTACCCAGAGCGAGCCTCAAAGATTTAGGGGTGCCCTGTTGCCCCTTTGCCCCCAAAGCTTCCTTTTTCAGCTTGATTGATGACGCGGGGGCTGCTGATTATCTGGTTTTTAGATAGAAGTCGCTGAGTAGCGGCGTTAGGCTACTGTTGCAAAGAAAACTCGAAATAAGTCGCAAGGACCGTACTTTCACTTGCATTTGAGTGACATCCCTTGCACGAATCCATCCCAGCCAGGCTGACACTAACGCACCCTGCCTGAACAGTATCTAAAGCTTAGGGGCCCTTTACAATAATCCCGTAGTGGAAAGAAAGAGCTCTTTTTGGGAGATGTGCGTGTAGAGTTAAGCTCTTATTCACCTCTCCCACCCCTTCTCCCACCCCATGTCCCCCCTCCGCCATTGTAATTATTCTGGACAAAAATCGGCGTGATGTTATTATTTGTCAGTCTTGCTTTAGACTGCTAATTTGTTGACATCTGGTCCCTATAAATTGTTGCACACTTTTTAACCATCTCATTGTGTATTTGTATTAAATATGGGGAAATGAAACAAAGTAGCCATTCGGAAAACTGGTGGCGGGTAAAATCATAACCCTTCATAAGCAGTTGGGTTTTGTTGCCCTTCTGCAGATGAAGTCAATCTGACTAGACCTCTTTTGAAACATGATTTTCGTAACTATTGTAATGAATGCGTGTTGTGGAATCTAAAATGCGAAAACTTTTTTAAAACTTAGATGTTACGACAAGCTTCAATTGTGTTAAATTAGCTGTAGTTTAGTTTGCATCAGAACTTCCCCCTTTAACGTTTTGTTCCTTTGTACATTTACTTTTGTAAGTAGTATAGGTCTTTGCACGAAAGAAGGCATCAGCAGTTGAATAGTTTTTACAAATGTATAACACAAAGATTTTAAGAGATTTGGTGTATTTAGCTTTGTTTAGACCTTTCTATTTTAAACAAAAAAAGATTTGATATTTGCTTTTCCTCAACTTAAATACTAATTAGCCTATTTAAATTGGTATGAACAAGTATAAGTCTCATTATGAATTAATGTGTAATATTCCTTGTGATTTTGACATGAAGAAAGCATCTTTAGGCATAACTCACTTCCTTTATTTAATAAGCATCAATCACAATTAAAGGTTGATTGAAATGTTAATTAATGGGGATGGATAATATGTAAACTTAATTGTAAATTCGTTGTCCCAGTATTTACATTTTATACAACAGTCTAAAGCGTCGTTATAAACATCTTTAGAAAATTGGAGTAGCAAAAGTTGGCAAACAGAAATGTTAGCAACACTTTGGGTTTATTCTTTTAAAGTATGATTTAAATGCTTTTAAGTTCTAGCATGGAGAAAGTAGCAAAGGAAATAGTTTGATTTCTCATAATTTTCTTTTCTTTTTTTTTTTTTGAGATGGAATTTTGCTCTTGTTGCCTAGGCTGGAGTGCAGTGGCGCCATCTTTGCCCACTGCAACCTCTGCCTCCGAGGTTCAAGCGATTCTTCTGCCTCAGCCTACCAAGTAGCTGGGGTTACAGGCGCCTGCCACCACGCCCGGCTAATTTTTTGTATTTTTATTAGAGACGCGTTTCACCATGTTGATCAGGCTGGTCTCAAACTCCTGACCTCAGGTGATCCACCCGCCTCGGCCTCCCGAAGTGCTGGGATTATAGGTGTGAGCCACTGCCCCTGGCCGATTTCTAGTAATTTTCAATAAAAAAAAATAGTAATGGAAACAAGTAATGGAATCATGTATGACAGGATTTAGTTACTGGTTCCTGCTCGAGTCATTCTGAGCGTTTTAATAAATTTGTTTTATTTGTTTGCCTACTGTTCTAAGAGTCTTGCAGCCTTAATGGCCATTCATTCATTCAGCAAATACTGATTGTTTATCAGGTGTTAAGCGCCATGATATGCATATTACTTGTTTCTGTTGGGAATAACAACTGCAAATTAAAGGTCTTATTTTAAATTTGACTTGTCCGGGGCGGGGCGCGGTGGCTCACACCTGTAATTCCAGCACTTTGGGAGGCTGAGGCGGGTGGATCACCTGAGTCTGAGCTGGAGACCAGCCTGACCAACATGGAGAAATCCCGTCTCTACTAAAAATACAAAATTAGCGGGGCGTGGTGGCATGTGCCTATAATCCCAGCTACTCGGAGGCTGAGGGAGGAGAATCGCTTGAACCCGGAAGGTGGAGGTTGCAGTGAGCTGAGATCGCGCCATTGCACTGCAGCTTGGGCAAGAAGAGCAAAACTCTGTCTCAAAAAAAAAAAAATTGACTTGTTAAAGTTAAATTTGTCACTGAGAATAATGGTACGTGGAAAAAGTTACAATTTAAAAATGTTTACAGGTCAGCGCCTTGGCTCGTGCGTGTAATCCCAGCACTTTGGGAGGCCCAGGCGGGTGGATCACTTGAGGTCGGGAGTTTGAGACCAGTCTGACCAACATGGTGAAACCCCGTCTCTATGAAAAATACAAAAATTAGCCGAGTGTGGTGAAGCTCGCCTATAGTCCCATCTACTTGGGAGGCTGGGGCAGGAGAATCACTTGAACCCAGGTGGCGGAGGTTGCAGTGAGCCGAGATCATGCCGCTGCACTCCAACCTGGGTGACAGAGCAAGACTCTGTCTCAAAAAAAAAAAAAAAGCATGAAACTCCAACTCAAAATAAATAATAAATTAAAAAGTTTTTAGGTTCATAACCCTATTTCCAGTTATTAGAAGGTGTTGGTTGATCCCTGTTACCTGTATTGAAGTGTAATAGTGAAGAATTTGGAAACATTTTGAGACCAGTGACTGTCAACATTTTAGCAAATACAAATGAACTTCAGCAGTTGAAGTGTAAGTCCAAGTGAACTCTTTGTCACCAAGGGCACTAATTAAATGATTTGCGGTAATTAATTTGAAGCAGTTTTGCCTTACACCTGAAAAAATATTTGTGATTATTGATGTCATTTATAGTGAAATCTCCACAATAATGCTTCCTACACCCAATTCGAATGTCATGCAGTTGGGTTCTGTCCTTGTCTGCATAGACTCACCCCAGTCTCTTTTTTTTTTTTTACCTTGTGATAACAGGGCCCCCAAATTTTACATGATGGAAACTCTTGGTTTCCACTTCTAGCGTATGGCTGAATGTTACTGTATTGCTGAATATCTGTTTCTAGCTGACAGCTGGATTAGTGTTAGTTCTTGAAAGAGATTTTTATTAGAGTCTCACGTAATGATTAGCTGAAGTAAATACAATTATTTGAAATGTTGACAGGGCATTTGGAGATAACAGTTTTCCTTTTCTTAGTGACAGCAAGCTATTTAAACATGTCCTAAGAGTAGATGTTTTAAGTTTGTGAGCCAGTGGTCGCCTGAATGGTTTGTACAGATGATCTGAGCAGCCGCCCTGTACCAGGACCTCACCTTCATGCTCTTGAGCCCATCTCGTTGAGAGGGCAGTGCACTGAAATTCCGGTGAATACTAAGCGGGCCTACCACATTCTAAATTCCTCACTAAAGCAAAAGTTAGGACATGTATTCTAGTGTTCTGTTACGTGGAACTGATAGGATTTAAGCAGTGATTCACATAGGAAAACTTAAAGGAGAAAAGGATTACCAAGCTTAATGATTGCTGTTTAATGCCAAGCCTAAGCGGCACATTCATTGCACTGTGCTCAGAATATAACATTCAAGTAATTGAGAAAAGTGGTATCATCTCCAGTTGAATTAGTTACATCAGGGTTTTTGTTTCTGTTTTTTTGTTTGTTTGTTTTTAAAGATATAATTTCAGACATGTCGGTACTTCCTGTTAATGGTTGCTGGTATTCAAGTGACACATTAAACGCGGTTGCTGAGGGCACTTCTTACGGATGATATACCAAAATATGAAACATAGTGGGAAGAACTTGCTTTTGAATTTGTAATTAGGCTGTTACTTATCTATTTACTGCCACACACGCAAGAATCACCATCGTACAAAACAGATAAATCTGTTTGCAATGGAATTTGCTGGCCTTGGGCCATTGGATTACTGTCATTTGTCACTTTAGTGCCACTTCAGCAGTGTAGATGTTCATTTCCAAAGACTTACATGTGCTTGGACTGCAGTTTTCCTGTTTATTGAAGTGTTCTCCCAAAAGGTCTTTCTGTGACCATTTCTGTCAATACAGGCTGGATGAAGAGTTAGTGTAGGAAAATAAAGGTAGCCCATGGGATTTGTGTATAGTATTTGTTTCAAGGACCAGAAAATGTAGAATTTATCGTAAACCTTGATGTAGAATCTTCAGATCGTAGACTTTTTCTGAACTGGCTATTTTCTGGCTATTTGAAAGCTCCTGGGCCATGATCCCATTTTCATCAGATGACTTGAGAACCCGGAAGCTCTGCCAGCACTGCCATTCTGCCCTGTCTTGAAACATCATGCCCTGGTTGCCCTCTCCTGGAATAGGGCCGGTAAGGTGTTGAGATAGAACTGTGGTTTGGGGCTATTAAAGCCTGAATTCCTCGACTTTCCCTTTTGGGCTCACATGAAAATTGTTAGGAGAGTGTACATGTGGAGTACGGGCCCAGCACCTGCCACCATCTGCACTGTAATGATGGCTACTCCTAAGAGTCCTCAGTCTCCTCCAGGTTGGGCTTGTGTCTACAGCCTTATCGGTTGTCATTCTTCAGATCCATTCTCAGTTTATTTTTCTGGCATCAGCTGGAGGGACATCTCCTTAAGCCTGTACTGTATGGCTCAGGAGCCTCAAAACCAGTCCCTTTTGAAGTGAGAGCATCTGTGGTAACAAACTGAGGGTCCCCACTCTTGTGCCTTTTTTTTTCTTTTTCTTTTTTTTTTTTTGAGATGGAGTCTCACTCTCGCCCAGGCTGGAGTGCAGTGGCGTGATCTCATCTCACTGCAACCTCTGCCTCCCGTGTTCAAGCGATTCTCCTGCCTCGGCCTCCCGAGTAGCTGGGACTACAGGAGCCCGCCACCACGCCCAGCTAATTTTTTGTATTTTTAGTAGAGATGGGGTTTCACTGTGTTAGCCAGGATGGTCTCGATCTCCTGACCTCATGATCCGCCCACCTCCCAAAGTGCTGGGATTAAAGGTGTGAGCCACCACACCCAGCCAATCCTGTGCCTTTTGTACCTGATTTTTACTTCTAGCTGACTCCTCGCTCCTTCCTTCCCTTTCTCTCTCTTCGTGATCTGATGGTGCTAGATTTTTGTTTCCCATTTGTCTTTGTTTTATGAAGATGGCTCCTTTTCATTTGTGTATATTGAGTACAGACATGTTATGCCCTTGGTTTTTTTTTTTTTTTTTTTTGAGACAGTCTCACTCTCTTGCCCAGTCTGGAGTACAATGGTACGATCTCGGTTCGCTACAACCTCTACCTCCCAGATTCAAGCGATTCTCCTACCTCAGCCTCTTGAGTAGCTGGGATTACAGGCGCCTGCCACTGTGCCCAGCTAATTTTTTTGTATTTTTAGTAGAGATGGGGTTTCACCATGTTAGGCTGATCTCGAACTCCTGACCTCAGGTGATCCAGCTGCCTCAGCCTCCCAAAGTGCTGGGATTACAGGCATGAGCTACCGTACCTGGCCCAGTTTTTGTATTTTTAGTAGACACAGGTTTCAACATGTTGGTCAGGCTGGTCTTGATCTCCTAACCTTAGGTGATCTGCCCCCCTTGGCCTCTCAAAGTGCTGGGATTACAGGTGTGAGCCACCTTGCCCAGCTAATTTTTTTTTGTATTTTTAGTAGAGACGGGGTTTCACCATGGTGGTCAGGCTGGTGTCGAACTCCTGACCTCAGGTGATCCACCTACCTTGGCCTCCCAAGGTGCTGGGATTACAGGCGTGAGCCACTGCACCCAGCCTCCCTACTCATTCTTTGAAAAAACAATTTGTTGTTGTTTTGTAGAGACAGGGATTCCTGTGTTTCCCAGACTGGTCTCGAACTCCTGGCCTCCAGGGATCCTCCTGCCTCAATTTACTACAGTACTGGGATTATAGGTGTGAGCTACCATGCCCAGCCTCCCTGTTCATTCTGAAAGTATCAGTCTTTTTACTTTTGATAGGACATGTTGAAGTTTTGGTTAAAAGTAGAAGAGAATTTCAAAATGAAGTTAAATTCTAGAGGTTTTTGAGATTCCTGCCCAATATAAAAAACTTCTGGTACATTGAAACAATTTTTTTATACTTAATTTTTTTAGAACAGTTTTAGGTTCACAGCAAAATTGAGAAGAAAGTACGGAGAGTTCCTATATACCCCTTTTCTTGATATCTTAAGTAATAATTTCCCTTAGATAGCTGGAAAGACTATATATATATTTATTTAAGACCTCACGTAGGCCTTCTGGGTAGATGTGATCATTGGACAAGGAGGAACATATTTATTACAAAATACTAAGCATTGCAGGAGTCATCACTTGAAGCCTATAAACTCTATGAACTGCATAGTTTAGAAAGTGCCGTAGCTTGTTTGAGCCTTTACAGCAACTCTGTCCTGTATGATTATAACCATTTTACAGATGAGTAAGATAAGACCCAGAGAGGTTGTGACTTGAGGTCACATGGCTGCTGGCCCTCAGGACCTTTTGAAAGCAGGTGTTTTGACTCCTGAATCCTTTGCTTTTTCTACTTTGCCAAACTGGTTTTCTGGAAGAGACTGATGAAGGCATAATCTTTCACATTGTGACTTCCCCTTAGTAGTTCCTCCATAAGCATTTACAGAATGAATGAATGAAATGCGTGTTTAAAAACTTTAATGTTACTAATTACAAAATCTGTTACTATAATGTGTTACTATCCACTAAATATTGTGTGTGGTACAATGAAGTTCTTTATTTTATTTTCTATTATAATGACATGCTATTTTTAAGACACGAAAACAGCACAGAAGTATTTAAAGTGAAAAGTAGAAGTCATTCCCTTCCTCTCTGATCCTTCATCGTCAGTTTGGTGTGTGTCTTCTATGCTTTTTTCCATTGGAGTATTTCTGTTCTGCCTAGTCACTGAACTGAGCTTTATTGAGCAAACCTTGTTTTCAAAATTATTGAAAACATCTACTGAAGTCAGTTTTCTTATTTTTACCTAATTTTGCCAGGGAATGAAGCAGATATTCAGGAGATTAAAGTGGCTTATCAGGATCCAGTATGCGGGGGATTGTGGAAGTGCTGTCAAAACTTATAACATGTTGTCCAAACAATTTTTTTTTTCTTAAGAAATATTTTAGGCCAGGTGCAGTGACTCACGCCTGTAATTCCAGCACTTTTGGAGGCTGAGGCAGGTGAATCACTCAAGCTCAGGAGTTTGGGACCAGCCTGGGCAACATAGCAAAACTCTTTCTCTACAAAAAATACAAAAATTAGCTGGGCATGGTGGTGCTCTTCTGTAGTCCCAGCTACTTGGGAGGTTGAGGTGGGAGGATCGCTTGAACCTGGGAGGTGCAGATTGTAGTGAGTTGAGATTGTGCCACTGCACTTCAGCTTGGGTGACAGAGCGAGACTCATGTCAAGAAAGAAAAGAAAAGAAATATTTTGAAGACTTCCACCCCCTTAATAGCAGTCATGCTGTCCGTTGTTCATATTGTAAAAAGAAGTCTGGGCTGGGCATGGTGGCTCACGCCTATAATCCCAGCACTTTGGGAGGCCGAGGCGGGTGGATCACCTGAGGTCAGGAGTTTGAGACCATCCTGGCCTACATGGTGAAACCCCATCTCTGCTAAAAATAAAAAAATTTAGTCAGGCATGGTGGTGGGCACCTATATTCCCAGCTGCTTGGGAGTCTGAGGCAGGAGAATAGCTTGAACCCGTAGGGGCAGAGGTTGCTGTGAGCTGAAATCACGCCACTTCACTCCAGCCTGGGTGAAAGAGTGAAACTCCGTCTCAAAAAACAATAAAGGAGGTCTGATTCACATTCAGATTCTTGTCCATCCATTGCCTTTGCACTAGATTTATGAGGACAAACTTTTTATTAGTTGGGGATTAGTAAGTCACCTGCCCTAGGGAATAATGAGAAACCGGGTAATTAACCTGAATTTTTCTCCATCTTCTTCAAAATCATATTTTTGTCTTCTGTCACTTTGTTTCATCAGAGCACTGCAATGGCAAAAAACAAAACACTCCCCAGCTCAGGCCCACTCCTGAGAGAGAACCACATCGAACTACTTCTGACTTGTAATAAAATGCAAAATCAGGGCTTCCAAGTGTGGTTTACTGTTTTGTTTAGAATGAATTTGCAGAATATTAGACACTTTTTTCAGAACCACATATGAAGGACTTTATATCTTTTGTGATTATTCAGAGATTTTGGTGGCCGGATGTTAGGAGTATAGAGCTGAAGAGAGAATTCCTGTGCTTTACAGGTTCACTGGGTAGCGAGGGAGAGAAGCAGGCTGATGACTGGGTGCATCCAGTTTTAGGGTGGTAATTCTTGTAACACAAGTGTGAACAACATAGTCAAGAACATTCATTCGTTCGTTTCTTCATTCAGCAAATAGTTACTGAGTGGCCGCTGTGTACCAGGCACTGAGGAGGGAGTAATGAGCAAAAACAGGCATTGTTTCTCCCACCGAGGAGTTTATGGGTCCAGTGAGGAAGACAGTTTGTTAATCAGATAATCACAGTTAAATACATGACACTCCAAACTGAGAGATGTTTCCCAAAGGAAGGGAACACGATCTGAAGTCAGAGAATGGTTCCCGTGGAAGTGATGCGTTAACAGCATGAGGCAGTGGGGACAGCATGTGCGGTGGACCTTCAGCTGGAGGGAATTTGGAGCACTGCAGAGAACTCAGCAAGGACCTATGTGTCTTGGGCACAGAGCTGGAGGGGAAGGACAGACACATCATCCAGTTTTGCAGTCTTTGTTAGATGTTACTGTCTTTATCCTGAGAAAAGTGTGGAAGAGGGGATGGTACAACATTTTTTTTTTTTTTTGGAGACGGAGTCTCGCTCTGTTACCCAGGCTGGAGTGCGGTGGTGCGATCTTGGCTCACTGCAAGCTCCGCCTCCTGGGTTCACGCCATTCTCCTGCCTCAGCCTCCTGAGCAGCTGGGACTACAGTCGCCTGCCAACGTGCCGATAATTTTTTGTATTTTTAGTAGAGATGGGGTTTCACCGTGTTAGCCAGGATGGTCTCGATCTCCTGACCTCGTGATCTACCCGCCTCGGCCTCCCAAAGTGCTGGGATTACAGGTGTGAGCCACCGCGCCCGGCCGGGATGGTACAACATTTGACCATGGAACCTCATAATCAGATTGCCGTTTGGGATCATACTCTGCCCAGTGAAGAATGGACTCACGGGGTTACAGTGGCAGTGAGGAGATCATTTAGGGCAGGGTCCTTGGACTTTTGACTCAGAACGTGCAATGGAGGTGGAGAGAAGTTGCATGACTCAGGAGTTAGGTATAAGGTGTTTCAAAAAAGGAGGAGAGTGGGACTGAATGTCAGGCAAAGCTGGGAAGACGTCTTGTCTCTTCTAGAATGGTGACATTTGAGCTGGAGTTTTCCAGGCAGAGAAGCACACGGACAAGGGCATGTGGAGGAGAATGTGCAGAGGAACAGTCTCAAAGCCTGCAGCCTGTTTGGGAAACAGATAAATTTGTGGCTGAAGTGGTGTGTAGGGTGAAGTGGTTAGCCGGGAGTCTGGAGAGGAGAAGTAAAGAATTTGATAATCCAAGCTCAGGACTGAGTTAAGTTGGTAGCAACGCTCTGTGTTAAGATTGCTGGTTGAGGCCAGGTGCAAGGCTCACGCTTGTAATCCCAGCACTTTGGGAGACTGAAGTAGGTGGATCACTTGAGGTAAGGAGTTTGAGACCAGTCTGGCCAACATGGTGAAACCCCATCTCTACTAAAAATATAAAAACTAGCTGGGCGTGGTGGCACATGTCTGTAATCCCAGCTACTGGAGAGGCTGAGGCAGGAGAATCACTTGAAGCCAGGAGGCAGAGGTTTCAGTGAGCCAGATTGTGCCACTGCACTATATCCCGTGCAACAGAGCAAGACTTGCATCTCAAAAAAAAAAGTTTGCTGGGTTGAGATGATTGTGCAGGGGTCTTCCTGAGATGCTTTGAGAGTTGTCAGGGATTTGATTCTTTAGGCTCTCCTGCATGACTGGGACTCGACTCTCTGCTCACCTTGGCATCTTAAGCCTCATAACTTTGAGGGGAAAGAAGTAGGGCATTTCTTTTGGGGACTTCTGAGACAGATTAATGTAAGGCAAGTAGCCCTTCGGTGTCGTCAGTGATAATTGGATAGAGTAGGTAGGGAAGGTCGTTTAGGGGCGTATTCTGTTTATTTTGAGGGGGAGGCACCTTTAAACACAAACATCTGTCCCGATGATGTTTGTAGAAACTAAAGAAGATATTAAGAAAAACTTAGCTGACTTCTGTTACCTTATTTTAAATGTTTCCTTTAGTACTTTTGGCAGTAAACTTGAGAAATTTGGAATCATTGGGTTTAACAGCGTTTTTAGGTTTATGATCCTTAAATGCCCTCTTCTAACACCAGAATCACCTGGCACCCTGGGTGCCACTCAAAGACACTGAGTAAGGATCCCTGTGAGCAGGTCCCCAGGCTGTCCCAGCCAGGCTCAGGTTGCAGATCCTCTGCATGGGTTTGTGTACAGCTTTTTTCCTTTTAACTTGTTGAGCACTTTCCCATGAATAGCAATAACGAAATCATATTTCGGACAAAGTGTTACATCTCCAGTCTAGGTTAGATGTGAACAACGACGAAGACACGGATTGTGCCCCTCACTCTGAGTGTGATACTAACTTATTTTAGTGCTGAGTGGAATTGTGGAACAGTTCTGAGCAGATGAGAAACCTGACATTTTGCCACTTTGAAGATCTGTCATGTTGTGTCTTCAGAATGAGATTTCAGTTTGATTTGGCATTCATTAAGTAAATAATTAATGCCTTTTAAACAAGCATTTGCCCAGCACTTGCTCTGTGCCAGGGCCTGTGTTGGGATTTGTAAGTTGCAAAAAACATGTTTTTAAAAATATAAGTACAGATGTGTTCCCCAAAGCCTTAAGAGCTGCTCTGGCTGGTGCTCTGCACCCCACATCTTGAAATAGGACCCCTGTGGACAGCATGGGATCAGCACACTCCCCCACAGCTCAGTGTAACTGTGAGCACCTGATGTCCCAGAGAATTGGAACTGTCTAATTCATCCTGAAGCCTGTTGTCAGCGTCTCCGAGGATGTGTACGTAGCAGTAAGCCAATTCGCCATCAGGAATTCCTGCTCTCTTTTGCTGTTGTTGGTCATGGATTTGTCAGGTGAGGAAATTCTAGTCTCTAGTTTTTCCCAAACTGGTGCTGAAATAATTACGCTTGATTCTCTCTAGCTTCTTACCTCTTTATTCTTCTGTGCCATAATGATGTATTGTAAGTTAGGTGCCAGCAGCACAAACTTTTCTTCCACCTGTAACTAGAGTTTTAGGCTGTGAGAAAGGGCTAGCTTTTTTTTTTTTTTTTTTGTCTTAGATGGAGTCTTGTTCTGTCACCCAGGCAGTGGCAAGATCTCAGCTGACTGCAATGTCTGCCTCCTGGGCTCAAGCGATTCTCTGCCTCAGCCTCCCGAGTAGCTGGGATTACAGGTGCATGTCACCATGCCTGGCTGATTTTTGTATTTTTAGCAGAAGTGGAGTTTCACCGTGTTGGCCAGGCTGGTCTTGAACTCCTGACCTCAAGTGATCCACCTGCCACCGTATCCCGTGGCTTTTGCTTTTTAAGGTGGACAGAAACACCTTGCAGCTGTGCTTCTTTGCCCTTGCTGCTTTTGGGTGGAAACATAGACTTAAGTTAGCATATTCATCAGTTGATCTCTTCTCTATGAGAAGGGAAACAAATTGCAGTATTTTGTGTGCACGGCAGGCTTTGAGGGCCCTTATACTTTGATTCTGTAGATGCCCTGTCCTTCCTCTGAAGGTAGTCAGCTGTGTAGAGAGGCCTGTGTGGGCCCTGTCCTGAGAGTAGCAGAAGGAAGGCATGGCTGTGTCTGTGGAGATTGTGCCTTATGCAGAGGCGAACACCACATGGATGAGCCGGAAGCAGCCGCCGGCCTGGCTGCTCTGTCGGTCAGGAAGGCTTTTTTGAGTCTGGTGTGGTCTGGCTCCCCCAGTGTCCCCACTGCCTAGCACAGTGGGCACTCAGGTGTTTGTCCAATGAATAGGTTAATTGACAGGGACCAGATGAAGAAAACAGAGAACAGCTGGTTGTCATTCACTGTTTCAGGACTGCTTCTGGTTGTTTTGGGTGTTTCTGTAATAGTTCTAGGCATGAAGTTCAGGACCACAGCCTGCAAGACCACGAGGGACAGATTTGCCTTGTGTAGAAATAGTAATGAGAGCTGAAGAAGAGGTGGCTGCTTCCCAAAGTATCAGATTGATTGTCATTTCTGCATTTAGAATGCATGTGTGACCCCTAAGCTTCTCTTCAGGTTCTTCGGTGCTCTCTTTACCTCTGTTGTGATCGTTTCTTGAATCCAGGTGACTGACTCGCACGTCACATATAAGTTATTTTGTTTTATTCCTTGGTCTCTTTCTCAACAAGTGTAGTCTGGAGATCATAGGACACTTAGCAATGCAGAGAGAATGCCTTCACCAGCGTTACTGGCAAGCGCTTGGCTGCGGGGGCTCTTTGGGCATGCTGGTGATCCTCGCAGACCTGCTTAGAGCAAATGCAGCTGTCGCCCAAATCCAAGATCCGTGGAGCAGCCGAACTTTCCAGTACAGGGCCCAATTATGTGTCACCGGTAAACATGGAAAGAGCTTTTCAGTTGGTTTGCTGCAGTTAGTTGATCTTTTCCCCCACCTTTGTGACTTTAGGTGTCTCAGCCAAAGCCATCGTTCACCCGCTAGTTATTGAGCTCAGCTATGTGGCTGGCATTGTCTGTACAGAAATGGAGGGGAACATATTGTCTCTCCCTGAGACCCTCTGTCTGTAGACAGGCTCGCCCCCTCTGTCCCTGTGGCTTGCTCCCCCACTTTCAGTGAGTCTCTGTGCCTGTGCCATCGTCTTAGGCCCACTTTACCCACCTGTAAAATCGCGCCCTCCTTCACACTTGTCCCCCTGTCTCCTTGCTGCCTCTCCAGAGCACTTCACACCTAATACCTACATATCCGGTATCCTGACATACGTGTCTCAGGGTCACTCTCTTGTCCTCCCCCAGTGTAAGCTCCGTGAGGGCAGGGGTTTTTGTTTGCTTTGTTCACTGCTAGGGCCCCTAGTCCTAGAACGTGGTGAGTGCTTAGGAAATATTTATTAACAAACACATTCATGAAAGCATACCACATTGGACATATTCAGAAGCCCACGGTCTAGTGTGGTAAAGAAGCTAGAGAATCAACTGTTAGGTTCCAGAGTTAGAGAGGCGGTCACAGGAGAGTCCCCGGGGACACCTTGGCTCATGTTTGTGAGGAAAATAGTTCACAAAGATGAGCCTTTGGAACTGAGTTCTGTAATGTGCGCAGTCATCCAGGCCAGCAGGGGCCCAAGAGAACGGCGCCCAAAGCAGAAAGACGTGGTGTGTGCCTTGTCGCTGAAGTGCATTTGGTGCGTGGGGCTGCGGCGCTGGGGGTTGGCTGGGAAGGTGCATGGTGAGTCTTGTAGTCTCTGCTAGAGCCTTTTCGTCTGAAAAGTTCTGGGAGACTTGAAAGGCTTTCTCTGGGCACCAGAACAGTAAGGTTGAGTTGAGAGACAGCTCTGTGGTGGCCACATGCAGTTTGGAGGGTGAGGGGTGAGCACAGAGGCGGAGGTAGTTTGTTGCAGAGACCCAGTTGAGAAGTGTGGAAGGCCTGAATGGTGCCTAGAGGAGGGGGAGGCCTTAGGGTGGCCAGTGGCTGGCGGGAGGTGGGTGGCTGGCGGGAGCCAGCTCGTTGTGGGGTGTTCATGGTATAGTATTTTCCTTCTTAAAATGTGGAATGATACTTGTTTAGTAAGAAGTTTTTCCTACTTCTTCCTGTTTTTTAGAGATGGGGTCTGGGTCTATCATCCAGGCTGGAGTGAGTGGCCCGATCATAGCTCACCCACTGCAGTGTCCAACTCCCAGGCTCAGGCCATCCTCCCTCCTCAGCCACCCAAAACGCTGGGACTACAGACGTGAGCCACCATGCGTGGCTTTCCATTTCTTACATTGTCAATGTTTTTCCATTAAATATTTTCCTTTGCGATTGTTGTTTTATATCTCAAGAGCCTTAACTTAATCTTCAGCGTTGTTTTTTAAGGACTGCCATGTATTCACAAGTTATAGTATATGCATACTAAAAAATGGTAATGTTTGGCAGGTTTTTTTGGGTCCAGTTTTTAGTTGTTGTGAATTATCTTATTTTCTAGAGCAAATAAAGCATATTATTGTAACCTGAAATATGAACATCCCTGATTCATGGATTATTTTTGGGACAAAGGGAGAGATATATTTTGCTAAGGGGTATTAAGGAGATATTTAAGGCCGGGCGCGGTGGCTCAAGCCTGTAATCCCAGCACTTTGGGAGGCCGAGACGGGCGGATCACGAGGTCAGGAGATCGAGACCATCCTGGCGAACACGGTGAAACCCCGTCTCTACTAAAAAATACAAAAAAACTAGCCGGGCGAGGTGGCGGGCGCCTGTAGTCCCAGCTACTCGGGAGGCTGAGGCAGGAGAATGGCGTAAACCCGGGAGGCGGAGCTTGCAGTGAGCTGAGATCCGGCCACTGCACTCCAGCCTGGGCGACAGAGCGAGACTCCGTCTCAAAAAAAAAAAAAAAAAAAAAGATATTTAAAACATGAATTTTTTTAAATTTTAAAATAATATCAAAAACAAGTTCTACATATGAAATGTTTGAAAAATATTTTAAAAGATATGTTTATTATTATTATTATTTTTTTTTTGAGACAGAGTCTTGCTCTGTCGCCCAGGCTGGAGTGCAGTGTGCAATCTTGGCTCACTGCAACCTCCACCTCTCGTGCTAAAGTGATTCTCTTGCCTCAACCTCCTGAGTAGCTGGGAGTACAGGCATGCACCACCACGCCCAGCTACTTTTTGTATTTTTTAGTAGAGATGGGGTTTCACCATATTGGTGAGTCTGGTCTTGATCTCCTGACCTCAAGTGATCCAGGATCGCCTGCCTTGGCCTCCCAAAGTGCTTGGATTACAGGCGTGAGCCACCACTCCCGGCCCATTTATAAAATATTTATCAATAAGCTGGCTTAAGTTTGGTGAAGGCCAACTATTTTAGCTACTGCTGTAGATATCCAGGAAGATAACCAAAGTATCCTTACCCTTGTGTATAATGGATAGCTAAGGCATAAGAAACAACTGGGCATATTACAAGATGTGTAATTAAGTGCTGAATTATGTGGTGCATGTGGCAGGTTCTTTTGTAGTAATTCAGAGAATGAAGATGGGTAATGAGCTAGTCTTGAGAAGGAATAGGGTCTCCGCCTCCCAAAGCACTGGGATTATAGGCATGAGCCAGTGAGCCCAGCTGGGTGATCTTACTGCTTTATAGGAATTCTCTGGTCACTGCTGCCCAGCTATCCTTTTATCTCCTTTTTTGCTTACCCTATTCATGTGTTAGGGTGCCCTCCCTTTAAAAAAAAAAAAAAAGTAGAGCTCAGCTTTCTAACTGGTTTACACCATAAACTAGAGATTTAGTGGCTCATATAACTGGAAATTCCAGAGGTAGATCAGGCTTCAGAGTTTAATTCAGCCATTCAGTTAGAGTTTTGAGGACTTGACTTCCTTTTTTCACTTTGCATTTCTTCATCTTTTCATTCTGCATGTCAGTATTATCCCAGGGCTGGTTTCCCCCAAGATGGCGGAATGGCCACAGCAGTTGCAGGCTTCACATTTGGGCGCAGCCTCTGTCACACCAGCCTGACCAAGAGAGTGAGTGTGCATCCCAGAATTCTAGGCAGTGTCGTGAGCTTCATGCCCTTTGGGTCGTCCCCGAACCAGAGCACTGTGGCGAGGAGGGTGGTATGCCAGGCAGGGCTCCCATCTGGCCTGGGGGTGGGTGTGTGTTGATCTCTGAACTGGGTGACCACTCTCCCACAGGGTAGGAAGGGGAGCTGGCCAGTTCGCTTCTGTCCCACATGAGCGTAATGTCTATCCCCCCTCTCCTTTTCCAGATATGCCAGTTCCTCCTGGACTCCTCAGACTGGAAGATTGTCTTTTCTCCCTGACAAATCATCTGTACTGTCTGATTGCATCTTACAGTCTTCTTTAAATATTATTGTTCCCTAACTGTTAATGTGTCTGTGCCATGAGGTCAGCCCCAGGTTCCAATCCTGTTCCATTTTCTGTTTGTGAAATCTCAGGCATGGTTGGTTTCTCTGAACTTTTAAAGTGTTTTCGTCTTCATCATTCAGCAAATCTTTATTAGGTTCTCAGTATTGTGCTTCAGTCGACGAAATACAGACTGACACAAGGAGATAACAGTTCGTTCACAGAGACATAGGTAAATGAGAATTACTGTGAAATGTGAACAGTGCTTTGGCCAAAATAGGGTTTAGAAACACTTTTTGAGGAGGTGGATACCTGCGTTGAGCCTTGAAGGACAAGTAAGACTTCTTCAGCATAGGGGATGAGGGAGCTGCCTGCATGAAGGCTTATCAGCAGAGTAATGAATAAATGCAGTTACTGAGTTACTAGGATCTTAGGTGCACAACCTTCAGCAAGATTGGTAGGCAGAGACACCCATTACACCAAGTTGAAGAGTTAAGATTCTACCTTTATATACACCTTACAATTAGAGGAGTGACCACATGTCCTGGTCTAAACTTATCCCAGCATAATTCATCATAATGATCCTTTCACTCTGAAATATGCCTCTAATTTGGATGATAAATGGTTACCCAACTTAAAATAGAAGTCCAGAGCCATAGCCATAGGGACAGTCACTGTGATAGCAGTGTGCTTGCTTCATAGTAGAGGCTTGGGATTACATAAGATAGAGCATAGCAGTGCTTCTCAAACTTGAAAGTCCATTGAAAATCAGCTGGCTTGTGAATATGCACATTTGGATTCAGTACACCTGGGGTGGGCCCTGAGCGCTGTCTGAGCTCCTGGGTAATTCCTAGGCTCCTGGCCTGGTGACCTCACTTTGAGTAGCAGGTAATATTGGGCTTTGGGAGCTTCAGAGGGTCTGTGAAGTTCTGAAATCATAGGCAGAAATGTGTGTACATGCATTCTTTAGGAGGTGGGCCTAATTCCCTTACATCAGTTTCTCAGGAGATCTACTGCCACCCAAAAAACATTAGGAATCCCTTTTAGAAATTTTGTGCAGATTAAATGAAATATGTTGATTAAATGCCTTTAACATTATCTGGAGCTTAATGAACGTTAGTACACACTAGCTGTATGTCCTCCTTCCCTTCCCTGGCCCCAGTTCTTTGAAGGCAGGACACGTTGCTTAAACATCTTAAACTGCTTTTTAATGTCCTTTTTATGTCATTGGTGCTCAATAAGTGTCGATTTAGCTTGGTGACCAGCTGTTCGATGACTGTGAGCCATTCTGTCAGCATTTGTGAGTCTCTTAGGTGCCAAGCATTTTACTAGGTAGATAGGAGGAGGCCACCACCTAGGTTATTGCAGATACCCAGGCATAGGTGGGGTCATCAGGGCCTGTGCTGGATAGTAACTGTAGAAATGAAGAGGAGATGAATCACTTAGTAATCGTCCTGAGTTGTGTGTGTTCAGGAAAGTGCTTCTACTGCTTTCGATTCATTGAGGTCCTGTTCTCTGGTTCTCAGTTGTATGTGATTTCAGTATGGATTAATTAATTGTAATGCTTAATTTAATACATTCAGTTGCTGTTCTTGCCAAATGCAGTTTTTCTGAACATTTTGATATTTTGTTGAGATGGTCCCAGAAATTTGGGATTCATGATCACCTTAGAGTATTTGTGATGGAAAGGGTATATAATTTCTGGTATTTTCAAAGTTTCTTATCTAAGAGATTGGGAGAACAATGATGAGAGAGAGAGTGGAAGATTAGTTGTCTTGTAGAGTTGTGGATACTTTAGAGAACTTGACTACATTGAGAAGGGGAAATCTTGGATTGGAAGGTTATTTCTGAGAAAGTGGAGTGTTGGTAGTGAAAGTTAGATTTCAGAGAATTAAAAGAGCAAATGAGAGATGAGTTTAATTACAAAAGAAGCGTCTTTTGTTCAAAAGACATTTCTGAAGAGTTGCTTGTGAGTTTAATTTATTTTACTGAGACAGGATTGTACTCTGTGACCCAAGATAGAGTGCAGTGGTGCTATCATGGCTTACTGCAGCCTCAAAGTTATTGGCTCAAGGGATCCTCCCACCTCAGCCTCCTGAGGAGCTGGGACTGCAGGTGTGGGCCACTGTGTTTGGCAGGAGTTTAATTTTTTCTGTCATATTACTTCTACTTTAGTTGCATTATAGTTTTTCTTCTGGCTGGGTGTGGTGGCTCACGCCTGTAATCCCAGCACTTTGGGAGGCTGAGGCAGGTGGATTACCTGTCAGGAGTTCGAGACCAACCTGGCCAACATGGTGAAACCCTGTCTCTACTAAAAATACAAAAAGTAGCCCAGGCATCGTGGCACATGCCTGTAATCCCAGCTACTCGGGAGGCTAGGCAGGAGAATTGCTTGAATCTGGGAGGCAGAGGTTGCAGTGAGCTGAGATTGTGCCACTGCACTCCAGCTTGGGCAACACAATGAGACTGTCTCACCAAAAAAAAAAAAAAAAAAAAAAAAAAAAAGTTTTTCTTCTGACTTTTAGTTTTGTTGTTGTTGTTGTTTTTGAGGAGTCTCTCTCTGTCACCCAGGCTGGAGTGCAGTGGCACAATCTTGGCTCACTGCAGCCTCCACCTCCTGGGTTCAAGTGATTTTCCTGCCTTAGCCTCCCAAGTACCTGAGATTATAGGTGCCCGCCACCACACCTGGCTAATTTTTGTATTTTAGTAGAGACAGGGTTTCACTATGTAGGTCAAGCTGGTCTCAAACTTCTGACCTCAAATGATCCGCCCGCCTCGGCCTCCCAAAGTGCTGGGATTACAGGCATGAGCCACCGCGCCCGGCCAGTTTTGTTGTTGTTGTTGTTGTTGTTGTTGTTGTTGTTTTTGCCTTTATTAAGTCGTTAATGATCAGTAAACCCTTAAAAGCACTAAAAGAGGTCCCATTTTAAAGACATCTGTTCTGGATGTTGTTCATCAACTTTTTGTAGTGAATAATTACCTCAAATTATTTTATAATTTCTTTTTTAATTAGGAGGCATGGCTGAATGGAGAAGTAGCTCTGCTCATCCTCCTGTTTTCTGCTTAGTGTCTCCCACCTTCTTAGTTGCCTGTAGTGACAGAGCTTTTTCTTGGATCACGGGAATGCCCCTACACAGTGATTCTAAACTCCCAGCTGTAAAGTCGGAATCACACAGGAAGTGTTTAGAATGCTGAATGAGGCCTGGACTCCACCCTAGACCACTGAAGCCAGAATTGTTGCAGGTATGGCCTGAGGATACTCTGAGTCTGAGGTGTGGCCAGGTTCGAGGACTGTTGTCTTAGGCCTTTGTCCAATATGGTTTATGCTGCTCCCCTGCTAGGTGAGTACCACCGCAGGTGGCTTATCTGTTTTTATATGGAAAATAGAGTATAGGAAGCCGATTGGGTGGAAAACATTTCTTCCAGGGGATGCAGGTCTCATAAGGGGGACTTTGAAGTCTGGAGTTAACAGTTTTCTAATAAAAGATTTCAGACCATATCCATGAACTTAAATACATAATTAAAGAGTGGAAACTATTAGGATTTGTGCTGGTAAAGCAAGCTATACTTGCATAATTTAAATCTTTGGAGGGCATGTTTCGACAGATCATTAGGTGAAGGTTAAACTGAGAAAGTAAATAGTGGACTCCTTCCTTAGCTAGCATACCTCTTTTTGCGGTCTTTTATTTTCAGCAGATAGTAATTTTGCAGCTTTTTACTTCTTCAGCCAAACCTTCTAAGTAACTTTGCTTTCTATTGACAACAAAGCAGCTCATTAAGGGGGGAGTTCTGTACTTAATCTTAAAACTGGAAGGAGAGGAGTCTGTTTACCAGCTGATGTAAGTACTTCTCATTTAGGCAGTCCTCGATTTTCTAGGATATTTGAAGAGTCTGTTTGTTGACAGTGGCCAGCAAATCAGAGGAAAATCATTTCTGTAGTTAGGCTTCTTTTTTCATGGATGTCCTTTAAAACGAAGCTCTGCTGTAGCGATGTGCTTTCCTTCCTGGCAGGTGGCCTTCAGTAGCTGGCCTTTTGTTGGTCTGGTTCCAGCATATTTTATTAAGTGAAAAATCCTGTAGAACAGATGGCACTTACAAACTTCTGCCCATGTAGCATTCTGTTTAATGGAAACACTGTAGATTTGCTTCATTGTTTTTGGCAGTAATTGTCTTTGTGTGGAGTTTGAGTACATGGTCCGAGAAGCTCGGCAGTAATAAAGGTTGAGCCAGGCAAGAATAATCTGAAGTGATTGAGTAATGATGGGACAGAGGCTTACAGAGTGGAGCACAGTTACATTGAAAACAGATGCAGAATAAAAAGATGATGCACAATTTTTTTTTTCTTTTTTTGAGATGGAGCCTTGCTCTGTCGCTGAGGCTGTAGTGCAGTGGCACGATCTCGGCTCACTGCAAGCTCCACCTCCCGGGTTCATTCTCCTGCCTCAACCTCAGTAGCTGGGACTACAGGGTTCTGCCACCACACTCAGCTAATTTTTTGTATTTTTTAATAGAAATGGGGTTTCACCATGTTAGCCAGGATTGTCTCGATCTCCTGATCTCGTGATACGCCCGCCTCGGCTTCCCAAAGTGCTGGGATTACAGGCTGATGATGGCCAATTTTTGTTTTTGTTTTTTGTTTTTTTTGAGAAGGAATCTCGCTCTTTTGCCCAGGCTGGAGTGCAATGGCGCAGTCTTGGCTCACTGCAACCTCTGCCTCCTGTGTTCAAGCGATTCACCTGCCTCAGCTTCCCAAGTAGCTGGAATTACAGACACATGCCACCTTGCCTGGCTAATTTATTGTATTTTTAGTAGAGATGGAGTTTCACCGTGTTACCCAGGATGGTCTTGATCTCCTGACCTTGTGATCCTCCCACCTCGGCCTCCCAAAGTGCTGGGATTACAGGTGTGAGCCACCACGCCTGGTGATGATGCACAGTTTTTAAGGTGGTGGTGTGTAGCACAGGGAAATCTTTGGACCAAGGAATGTGAAACTAAAAATCCCAGCGTGTGGATGCCTACAAATTGAGTCTACTGAGGAATTCTTCTGTAAATGAGAGATTAACAAATAGAGTGTACTGAGGAATTCTTCTGTAAATGAAAGATTACAGCTGTGGCCCTTGGTCTTCAAGAGCTTTGATTATGGTACTGCTTCATCTTCCTTACATAGATTGTGCATAACAATTTTTAAAAAGTCAACCTTATTGAAGTGTAATTTAATACAATAAATGTACCCATTTTAAGTTTGCAGTTTGAGGTTTTTTGTATTTTTTTTTAGGCAAGGTTGGAGTGCAGTGGTGTGATAATAGCTCACTGCAGCCTTGACCTCCCAGGTTCAAGCCATCCTCCTGCGTCAGCCCTCCCAAGTAACTTGGGACTACAGACAGGCATGTGCCACAAAGTCTGGCTTTTTTTTTTTTTTTAAGAGGTGGAGTCTCGCTCTGTTGCCAGGCTGGAGTGTAGTGGCGCGATCATGGCTCACTGCAACCTCTGCCTCCCAGGTTCAAGCAGTTCTGCTGCCTCAGCCTCCCGAGTAGCTGGAACTACAGGCACACACTGCCACGCCTGGCTAATTTTTTGTGTTTTAGTAGAGACGGGGTTTCACCGTGTTGCCCAGGCTGGTCTCGAACTCTTCTCAAGTGATCCTCTCACCTTGACCTCCCAAAATGCTGGAATTACAGGCGGGAGCCATCACGCCCAGCCCAGTTTGAGTTTTGGTAGACATATACAACGAAGTAGTAACTACCACGACAATCAAGACACAGAACATTTCCATTGCCCAGAAAGTTTCTTCATGCCCCTTTACCATGAATCCCCACCTTGTCCAGGCAACTAGTGGTCTGCTTCTGTCACTGTAGGCTAAGAAAGTTTGCCTTTTCTAGAATTATATTGATGCAAAATTACACAAACTGTACTCTTTTGTTTGGTTTCTTTCACCTGACCCAACTTTTTAAATTTAGCCATGTTGAGTGTTGATTCCAGCCTTTTCAGTACTGTGTAGTATTCCTTTATGGATGTCCCACAGTTTGCTTGTCTCTTCACTTCTTGATAGACATTTTTGTTGTTCCCACTGTTTGAATCTGCTGTTCACATTCATGTAGAAGTGTCTGTGTGGACATAGGTTTTGATTTCTTGGGGGTAAAATGTGGTAAGCGTATATTCTATTTTATAAGAAACTGCAAGGCTTTTGCAAAGCAGCCATGCCATTTTCTATCTGCACTAGCAGTGTGTGAGAACGCAACTTCTCTGTCCTCACCAATATTTGATATTGTCAGTCTTCTTTTTTTAAGACAGAGTCTCACTCCGTTGCCCAGGCTGGAGTGCAGTGGTGTGATCTTGGCTCACTGAAACCTTTGCCTCCCAGGTTTAAGCAGTTCTGCCTCAGCCTCCCGAGTAACTGGGATTACAGGCGGACTCTATCATGCCCAGCTAATTTTTGTATTTTTAGTAGAGATGGAGTTTCACCATGTTGGCCAGCCTTGAATTCCCTACCTCAAGTGGTTCATCTGCCTTGGCCTCCCAAAATACTGGGATTACAGGTGTGAGCCACTGTGCCCGGCTCAGTCATCTTAACTTTATAGTACATCAATTTAAAAGATAATTTTTTGTCTGTAGGAACATGAGTTCCTGTCATTGACAGCAAAGTGAAACTGAGTACGAATACGTGGTTCTTATTGAATTGTACCCAGAAAGACAGTTTGAGCAGAAGAGAGGGGCCAAGAAATACAGGATGCATGCCTGCTTCACACTGGACGCAGGTGGTCTTATTTGAGGGTCAAAGACGGGGGATGGGGAATAAAAGTCAATTTTAAAAGGATTGACCTGCCCCAATACCTTCTGATCACATCCAAGGGTTTTTGTGGCCCTTTTTTCCCCCTTATAAACTTAAGATTATGAAAAGTGGTTTCTCTTTAGCTTGGGAAGTGGATCACATGGTAGTTGTTAATGATTTTTCTCTAGGTCAAAATAGGTTTTCCTTTAAAGTGTTCTGTAAAGCTTAATTCACTTATCTTGAATACATGTTATATTTTAAAATATAAGTTTAAGTGTTATACTGTAAAAGTGTTATTTCTTGATTATATTTATTTGAAGATTATATTTGAGAATGAAAGATGTACTCCTCGCTGGAACATCTCTGGTGATAATAAAAACATGAGAATTAAAACCATTCAGAGTGGTCAAGTTAAGACTGTCAGCCCACTGACATCTGGGAAGTCGCAATGATTGCTATGTAGTATGGAGAAGTTATTCCTTGTCCTTAGAGCTTTTTATTTGTGTGGGTTTTTTCATCTTCCTCTTCCTGAATTCATTTGTTCAATAAAGCTGTTTTGAGCACCTCCTCTATGCCAAGTGTACTGCATTAACTTCTGGCTAGACAAAGATGGAGCTAACTCGATTCTTGTACTTAAAAGAAATCAGCTTTATGGAGGTATAGCATATGTGCAGTGAATTTCACCCATTTAAAGTGTATATTTCCATGAGTTTTAACAGGCATATACATTTGTGTAATCACCTCCATAATCAAGATACCAGTTCTGTCATTCCCCAGAATGACATTGAGCCCCCTTGCAGCCTCTTCTTTTGTTCATCCTTGGCCCCAGCAAAGATAAAACTGCTGTTACAGTTTCTTTTTTGTTGGTTTCTTCTTCCATTTCTTTTTTTCTTAAGGTCAGCACCAAGGTGATTGTAATGAATATGAAAGTAGGTAGAATCTTGAACTTGTGCTAGGGCTATCCCAGATAAAGTTGACTGAATTTACTCCCTAATTTATCTGCTCTGTTTCATACAATAGCAATTTTACACAGCAGGTTATTCAATAATGAGGGCTATCTATATTACCTTGGTGTTTAGTACTAGTTAAGAGCAAAGCGAGTTAAAATTTAACGGCCTTTTTGTGATACAGTTCTATTATAGACCCAGGACTGGAAAGTTGGTAAAAGTGGGTTTCTGTTAAGTGAATCATGTTTTCTAATTTGGCGATTCCATCTGAATTCAATCTAAAATTTCTGAATGAAATTTTAGCTCGGAATCTCCATGAAAACACTTAATATATAGCCAACCTGTTGAAAACCATACTTTGAAAGGTAAAATGATTACTTTTTGATAGCACTTTAATAGTAGAAATAGAATATACAGACAGGCAGAGAAGTAGACACTCAGTTGCAGTACTTTGACGTTTGAATTTCAAGGAAAGAGGTTGCCTGTGAGGGTGACTTTCTGATGGTTTGTCTGCTCTGTTCCCTTCTCAGGACCTCTCTGCCCCGAGAAAGTAAAGCAGAATTTTGCTGTAGCCCTGTTAGTGGGGGAACAAAACTTCTCTTCCTCCCTCTTCCTTTGTCGGCTTCTGCCGTTTGTGACACTTAGTGCAGCTTGCAGTTGGCTTGCACTGTAATAAAACTGTAAATGTCACCTGCCCAGACCCCTGTGTGTGTTGTATTCAAAGTTTTACTCTCATAGTCTTGCATAGTTCCCGTGTGGATAGTTGATGCTCAGTGCATGTTGTTAAATCAGTGAAATTCCTGCTGTGCATTCACTATTTGATGACAGTGTCATCTCCAGATGTCCTCAGAACCACCCACACCACCTTCTGAAGTTGAAAGTACACAGTGATTGTTCAGTAGATATCAGCTAGCACCCATTACTTACTGGGCTTTGATTCGTAAAGCCTAGTAAAGAAATGAAAATTTTTCTTTTGATACAAGTACTGACCTTTCTTTAAAACTTTATTTTATTGAGATAAAATTCACATGCTGTGGAATTTCTGTATTTCAGTATGCATATCAGTGGTTTTTAGTATATTCACAGAGTTGTGCAGCTCACACCGTAGTCAATTTTAGCACGTTTCATCATCCCTAAAAGAAAGCTCATGTTCATTAGCAACCCCGCCTCCCGCTCCCCCATTCTCTTCTCCTCCCAGCCCTTGGCAACCATGATCTTTCTGTGTCTGGTAATTTGCCTATTCTGGGCATTTCATATGAATGGAAGAAACAATCTATGGCTCTTTGTGTCTGGCTTTAACTTAATATAATGTTTTCAAAGTCATCCTGTTGTAGCATGCATTATTAGTCTGATGACTTTTTCTTTTTTTTAAGATGGAGTTTTGCTCTTTACCCAGGCTGAAGTGCAAATGGCACGATTTCCACTCACTGCAACCTCTGCCTCCTGGGTTCAAGCAATTCTCCTGCCTCAGCCTCCCGAGTAGCTGAGATTAGAGGCGCCTGCCACCACGCCCAGCTAATTTTTTTTGTATTTTTAGTAGAGACAGGGTTTCACCATGTTGGCCAGTCTGTTCTCTAACTCCTGACCTCAGGTGATCCAGCTGCCTCAGCCCGCAAAGTGCTGGGATTACAGGTGTGAGCCACCGTGCTGATGACATTTTCAAACCTGTGTTTCTTAATCCTTTTTAGATCCAAGAGATCCTTTTGGAGATGGGAAGAGTTTTAGAGGTTGTCTGGTCCAACATGCCTTCATTTTATAGTTGAGATTAAGGCTAATCACTCAAAACAGTCCATTGCTCTTTTCATGTTTCCCCAAAATCAGCTTATTTGGATGAGGAGAAGAGAGAGAAGACTTTATACTTCTCAGCTTCTTGTGTATTTTACTGTGACCTGGTTATACCGTTTGCCCCTGTGAGGCTTAGCTGTGCATCTGTGAATGGGAGATTGTTCTTGGAGATTGGTCATAGTTGTCCACCTGCCTCGGAAACTGCAAAGTACAAATGCAGCAGCAAAGTATTTATGTTCTTACCTCAGGGCTGATCTCCTATTTCCATCAGTCCTTTTGAAGGCAGAGAATGTTAATGTGGAGTAACCTACATACATATTTATTCAAATTTCCAGAGATGAGACTTTCAGAATACTGTGCTGCAGCGCCCCCTAGTGCCATGCTGTGCTGATAGTCCCCAGTGTTTCTCGAAGCCGAAAGTGGTGTTTCCCGCAGTTCCCACAGGACAGCTGTAGCCCGAAGGTTGTGCAAGTGAACATTAGATGTCTTTCCTCCTTCTCACCTTCCTTGGGCTGAGATGGAGGAATGTATCTTTATTTCTGAGGGCAAGGTCTTTGTTTTTCCTTTAGCGGGAACACTGGATTTTCCCACTTTGTCTAAACCTTTGCCCAGGGTTTCTAAACTCAGGCCCTCTGAGGGCCGTGGTGGCCTCCACACCCCTCCAGAAGGTAAACTGAGCCAACTCAGCCGACAGGCTGTGCTCCAGGAAGTAAGGTATCTTTTGTTCCCATCCCTACTGTGCTGTGGGCTTGCACCCCTTTTCTTGAAGTGTTTCTTGTATATTTTTTTCCCACATCCTCTTGAGAAAGGATCAGAAAGTAAAGATGTGAACAGCGAGGGTTTTGAAAGCCTGGGATGGAGGCCGGGTGGGATATGAGGGGAAATGGTGGAGGGGAATAGCTGCTAGAGCTCACAGTCTTACTTCCCCTAAAAAGGGGAAGAAATGCCTAAAGCCCTTGTAGTTTGCTCCCCCAAATCGCAGGCATTTCTGTACCGTCCCGCCCCTGGGCATTTCCTATGCAACCTCAGGACGCGGTGGTTACTGCTTTCTGGTTCCTCCTTTTGACCCCAGTGTTGTGACTCTGGCGGGGTTGCTGAAACCTTAGGTGACTTTGCAGTCTTTCCTTAATGTATTTGGTGTAGCTGTGGGAAGGGCAGAGTTAGTTGCTGCAGTGTCACATTTTCTGTAGTGTGGCATGGCTGACAGGGCCTCCAGTTACCTGCTTTTATTTTAGTTTTATGACAGCTACCAATATGTCGTAGGCTCTGCACTTTCTTTGAAATTACAAGAAAGAATAACTTATTCCTGCTTTTTAGTCTCCCATGTGAACTGAATTGTTCTGTATTTTATATGTCTCTCTTATGGGCAAAACTAATTCATGTCATCAGTGGCATTTCCTTCTCCACTAGATTGTAAACCCTGTGAAGTCAGACACTGAGTTATTTTCATCTTTATTTTACCCAAACACCTACAATTTTTCCTGCTCATGTAACAGCCTTTGAAATAAGTTAATCTTCCGGAGGAGAGAAAACACTAAACAGTCAAACATAAGGAGAGTGTAAAGCTTTTCCTCATAACCTCACAATTTTCAGTGTTAGCTTTAAAAAAAAAAAAACAACTCTTTATTTGGAAAGTTTCAAACTTGAAAAGTTGTGGAAAGAAAACTAGTACAAAGAACCCCCAGATAGTCCTTTACCCAGATCCACCTGTTGTTAAGATTAAACCCGTTTGCTTAATCATTTGTGTGTGCTCGAGTTCTCTGTCTCTGCACATACACACTCATACTGCTACACAAGCTTACAGACACACAGACGTGGGCTAACACATGCAAATATACAGACATACAATCTTTTTCTGAACCCTTTGAGATTTGAGGGAAGATTACATACACCCTAGCCCCTTGCTCCTAAATTCTTGAATATGTATTTCCTAAGAATAGGCATATTCTCTTAAATAACCACAGTAAAACGTTACCACTTTCACAAATTTACATTGATGCAATACTTTTTTCTAACCTACTGTCCGTATTCTAATTTTGGGAGTTGACCATGTTAACGTCCTTTCTAGAATTTTCCCTTCTAGCACAGGAGATACAGTCTAGGGTCCGGAAATGCATTTAGTTGTCGTGTCTCTAGCTTTTTGTAGTCTGGAAGTTTCCCACAACCTTTCAGGGTATTGACTTCTTTCATCAGCATTTCTTCTCCCCTCTTTTGGTAACATTCCTCATTTTACCAAACACCTAAAATAACTTTTGATTGGAAATTAGGAAGGCTTTTGGAGAAGGAGATGGTGAAACCAGAACATTTTAGTAGCAACTGGCTGTCCTGAATTTCTGTGATAAACTTTTTGGTGTCACAAACATGCCTTGCTTCAACATTTAGTCAGATGTCATTTTAGTTAAATAATTGTCACTCACTGGTATTTGCTATAAATATACTGAATAAATTGCATAAATAATTGAAATATATTGAGTAAATATTTGGCCTTTTTTCCTTTTTTTTTTCTCGCCGTCGCCCAGGCTGGCGTGATCTTGGCTTACTGCAACCTGTGGCTCTCGGGTTCAAGCGATTCCCCTGCCTCAGCCTCCTGAGTAGCTGGGACTACAAGCATGTGCCACCACGGCTGGCTAATTTTTTGTATTTTTAGTAGAGCGGGGGTTTCACCGTGTTGGTCAGGATGGTCTCGATCTCCTGATCTTGTGATCTGCCCACCTCGGCCTCCCAAAGTGCTGGGATTTACAGGCGTGAGCCACTGCGCCCGGCCTCCTTTTGTAGTTTTATCAAAATTATAATTTATGTCCACTCACTGGTATTTGCTATTGAATAAATATTTGGCCATTTTTCCTTTTGTAATTTTATCAGCATATCAAAAAATTAGCTTTTTTCCTCCCAATAAAGTTGTCATATTCTATTTTATAAGCAACACCTTTTTTCTTTTTTTTGAGACAGAGTCTTCCTCTGTCATTCAGGCTAGAGTGTAGTGGCACGATCTTGGCTCATTGCAACCTCCGTCTTCCAGGTTCACGTAATTCTTCTGCATCAGCCTCCCAAGTAGCTGGGATTACAGGCACCCGCCACCATGCCCGGCTAATTTTTGTATTTTTAGTAGAGGGAGGGTTTCACCATTTTGGCTAGGCTGGTCTTGAACTCCTCAAGTCAAGTGATCTGCTCGCCTCGGCTTCCGGAAGTGATGAGATTACAAGCGTGAGCCCCCGTGTCTGGCCAAGCAACACTTTGTCTTCTGGAATAGTGTTGACAATAAATGCTGCTTCCATTGTACGGCTTTGACTGATGCATAAGATTTTGTTAAATAAGAAAATGTCTTAACCTTCACATATATATGGATTATTTTATCATTCATAATCCGTGTTTGAATGGTTACCATGCCAGCTTACTTTGCTTAGAAAGAAATATTTATCATTTTTCAAAATGTGCATTGCAATTCTAAGAAATTCCGTTTTATTCTTAGGATTCCCCTAGCTTGTAATATCAATGACTTGTCTTTTACTGACATTTGATAGTTCACTCCCCAAATAGGGGATTCCTTTATGTGTAGTTATTGGGTTGTATCAGAATTCCTGCTTGAGTATAAGTTATATATGTATTGGCACATAGGAAAAAGATACATGTCGTTTATCTGCTATGAGCATATGGGGAATACTCATTGTACAGGAGATGGAAATTCTAACCAAGGTTCCCCGGGATGCTGAAGGCCTTGCAGAGATGCTCTTAAACCCGTGGCATGGACTTCTTAGCAAGTTCCTTTGTTCTTTCAGTTACCAAATCGAAAGGACAGGTTTTCAATATTGGTGTAGTGTAACTGCTCACTTTTAAGAGCTCATGCATTTAAGGATTAAAATATGATTCACGTGTATTTTGATGGAGTCGTTTATTGAGCTGTGTGAGCCAGTGTTAAGGAAATCAAGCTGGCGTTCAGAACAGCTGTGGCTAGCCATTTGTCAGGTGTTAAATGATAGTTTAGGGTTGCATCATTGGTAGTCAGCAGTTACTTGTGGTGTAGTTTTTGGGTGACACATTTTCATCAAGTCCTAACCTGTTGTCAGTGAGATCTTGAAACTAACATGCTTATGAAATTATGTCTGTGCAAAATGGGTGTGTTTGAAGAGTTGTAAGGTGCTGTTGTTTGTGTTTACTTTTTATGATTAATGTTTTGAATAAAGTATACAGTTCAAAAAAAAAAACCTCCAAAAGACATGCTAGGAAATCCCCTCCGCTCCTGTCTGCGTCCACTCAGCGCTCCTGCCCCGGAGGTGAAGGGTCACATTTCTTCTTGTTGATCTTTCCGGTGTCTCTGTATGCAAACACGAATATCTGTATTATTAACAAACACAAATATGTTATTAATAGCAATACAAATAAATATTCCATTTTCCTACCTTTTTTACACTGAGAGTGTTTTCTTCTTTTAATAGTATTTTGAAAATCTCTCGGTGTCTATACCTAAAGTTCTTCCTCATTTTCCCCCAGTTAATTTTGTAATTAGGTTGAAGGTACATATCTGTGGAGAAATTATTGACATAAAGTTATAATAAAAACACACTTAAAATCTATAACAAATTTTCTCAGATACTTTAAAAATAAAGACTTAAGTAAAGCTAATATATTTGAAAATAATAGGAGAAAAAAAATTCACTGAACCATTTCTGAGCATTCCAGCTCATGTCTTGAGGGCGTTTGCCGCTGACTCATGCTGAAGCCGCTTGGTGTCTGCATTTGAAACAGGAAGTGTGTGTTAGTGGCTTAGAATCCTGTTTTCTCCTCCTCTCCTCCTTTGCTGCCAAGATTTTTATCAATTCATTTGGATTTTTAGTTTTCTTACTGGATTGACCAGATCTAAAGACTTTAGACTGTATATGAACTCAAATAAGAAAATGTCCTTAGAAGTATGATTTGAATAAACATGAAATGTTTATTATTTTCCATTGTCTAGGAAGAAAACCTTCCTAAAGAAAATACCTAATAATCCTGCAGAACATTCTGATTTCTTATCCTTAGGTATCTTCCCCACATTCTGAAGTAAAAAACCTTTCTTACTAGTCATAAGATAAAATGGATAACTTTTAAGATAGCATTTCTACTTTTTTTTTTTTTTGAGGCAGAGTTTCTGTCGCCAGGCTGGAGTGCAGTGGCTCGATCTCGGCTCACTGCAACCTACACCTCCTGGGTTCAAGTGATTCTCCTGCCTCAGCCTCCTGAGTAGCTGGGATTACAGGCTCACGCCACCATGCCTGGCTAATTTTTTGTATTTTTGGTGGAGACAGGGTTTCACCATGTTAGCCAGGACAGTCTTGAACGCCTGACCTCACCATCCACCTGCCTCGGCCTCCCAAAGTTCTGGGATTACAGGCGTGAGCCACCGCGCCTGGCCTCTACTTTTTTTGTTTTTTAACTGCTCCTTGCAGAGCAGGACTACCCCCCATAGGCAATGTGCACTGAGTAGCCTCGTTTCTACTATTGATATTAAACAAAACAGCATGATTCTAGTTTATTTATTCTTAATATCTGCATTAAACTTCACAGCTGCCATATGTTTCTTGGATTTTACTTCTATTTCTCGAATTCATTTTCTGGAATTCTTAAGCAGTTTTCTTCCCTCCCCACAAGAAAAAGGTGTATGTTAAAGAAAATGTTCTTTCTCTTTAGCACTTGAAAAGTAATTTATAGAATTCTATGAAAAAATACTTGGGCATTCTAGGAGCAAAATCCTTTTTTCTCGGAACTTTCAAAATGTTGCCCCTTTGCCTTATATAGATAGCCTTGTTAATTTTGCTATTAAGACATTCTGTCGAGTTTTTTAATTTAGTGATTTAAAATTAGTAATCTAATTTCCGTGAATACTTTCATGATCTCTGATAGCTCCTTTTTTTTTTGTGATAGTCTGTGCTAATTTTTTCTGCTTCCTTTTAGCCTATAGAATTTTCCCTTCCATTGCTTTGAGGGTTTCTTAGTGAGATTCATACCGTCTTTTCCCAGTGTTGGTGACGAGAAGAAGGTGTAACCTTTCAGTGACAGTATTTCAGAAGATCATTTCTGAATCATTTTGAGGCTCTGTTTATTTTCACTACTACCGTCAGTAATTTCTTTGTAGACTTTTGCAAGTATGTGTAAATATTATATGAAAATTTTTTTGTTCTTAATGTATATTTATGGTTTTGGTAGATGTTGTCAGAGAGCTCTCCAGAAATGTTTCCCCTGTGCATTCTTACGAGTAGGGTATTGCATTTAGTGGCCATTTATTCACATTTACAATAATAATGAGTGTTACTCATTTATGTAATATTTAGTTACTGGTTATTTTTGAATCACTTGGCTTGTAAATTTCCCTGCAAGTTACTAGACTGTTTAGTTCCATTAGAACAGAGGAACCACACTCTGCTTACCATTTTTATACCCAATACTGATAATACGTGGGCATTTAGTAGGTTCTAAATAATTACTGATTAAATGAATGAATCAGGGCTTCTCGATTGTGGAAATCTAGTCATGCTAAATCTTCTCAGTGACTTCTTTTTTTTTTTTTTTTTGAGATGCGAGTCTGGCTCTGTCGCCCAGGCTGGAGTGCGGTGGCACGATCTCAGCTCACTGCAACCTCCGCCTTCCGAGTTCAAGTGATTCTCCTTTCTCAGCCTCTGGAGCAGCAGGGACTACAGGTGCATGCCACCATGCCCGGCTAATTTTTGTATTTTTAGTAAAGATGGGAGTTTCACCATGTTGACCAGGCTGGTCTCGAATTCCTGACCCTAAGTGATTCGCCCATGTCAGCCTCCCGGAGTGCTGGGATTACAGGCGTGAGCTCCTGCGCCAGGCCTCAGTGATTTGTTTCTTGGAGCTCCATGGAGAATATGAACTGGTAGGCACTTGCCAGACTCACATCCATGCAGTTTAACCATTTCGTTTTCCAGGAAGTCACATTCCGAATTCTGTGACATCAGGGCTTGCAACAAGGGCTTTGTCTGTCTGATAATACATGTATCTGTGTGTCCTGTGGAAATGCATTTTTAAACTAAAAAGTTATATAGATATTTTTAAAGATCATTAATCAGGATCATTAACATTTTCCTTTTTTGGATTTCCTTGTCTTCCCATTTGAACCACGTTTTCTGCTTTTCTTTAGTATGTTTGGCAGAGAAAACGGAAATGGAGGTAGTGGCATGAGTCAGCAGAAAGGTAAATGAAACAACTGGCAGTATTTGTGAACCAATAAAACTCTCCTGCAAGCAGGACTCGACAAGTTTGGCATACAAAATTGACTTGTTTCAAAATAAGCTTTATCAGTTTCATAGTGTTCTTGGACAATTTGTAGGAAAGGTTCAGAAGTATTTCTTTCATATAAACAACCTAGAACTCTTGAGTTGCAGATCCTCTGTTTAATTGAGAAAGGATCTTGGGGGTTATGGCCCAAATATTGCATAGGATTGTTAAAATATGTAGCATTTTTTCAGAAAGTATATAATTTGTATATTTTATGTGATCAGTGACTCTCTTGTTTTTTTCAGTATATTTTTGGAGATTTTAGCCCTGATGAATTCAATCAGTTCTTTGTGACTCCTCGATCTTCAGTTGAGGTAAGACAAAACTGTGTTTCAGTGAGTACATGGGTAGATACAATTAATAGTTATGTTTCTATTTTAATACTTTAAATAATTCCAATGTGGAGAAAAATATAGAGACTAATATGAGAAATGCCTCAACCTACCAGCTAGATTTGGCTGACATTTGATTTGGCATTTTGCTGTATTTACTTTATTAGAGTTTGAAAAGCAAATAAAGCATGACAGATGCAATTGAAGCCTCCTTTGGACCTCTCTCCCATCGCTCCCCGGAAGTAACTACTCTGCTGAAGTTGGGAAATATTGGTCCTGACTGGTTTTCACCTTTTATCATATATGTGTATATCACCATAATCAGTTGTAGTGTTTTATGTGCTTTAAAATGTTACATAAATGGTATACTGTGTTCATCATTTTGTCGTTTATTTTAAGCTAACGTTGTATTCTTTATGCTGGAAATGTGTTCTTGTTCTTTGATTTGCGTTGCTCAGTACCACTTATTGAACACACCGCAATTTGCTTACGTATTTTCCTGTCGAGGGCCGTTTAGGTCTCTAGTTCAGCCGTTAAAGATATTGCAGTCAATGTATTTTACCATGTCTCCTTGTGCCCCTCTGTGGGCTCCTCCGGGACATAGACCTGGGAATGGAATTACTGGGTTTGTGGACTGAGCCTCTTTAGTTTTACTAGAGACTGCTCGTTTGCTATCTAGGATTTTAACAGTCTGCATTCCTATCATCAGTGCATGGGAGTTTTCTTGTTCGTATTAAAAAAAAAAATCTTGCTAACTCTTGGTGTTGGTATATTTAAAATTTTTGTGAATCTGATGTGTAGTAAATGGATTCTCATTGTTTTAATCTACATCTCCCAGATTACAGACAGCTGGGCACTATTTCATTATCTTCACATGTCTACTGGCAATACGGATGTCCTCTTCTGTGAATTACTTGATTTTATATCCCTTGTCCATATTTTTAAATCAAGTAGCTTGTCTTTTTCTTACTGATTTTAGGATTAATCTTTGGTTTTACAAGCATCTGTTCCTAGCATGAGGGCTTTAAGCTTCACATGTTAGGCACCTTTTTGGGGTTGGTTTTTTTTGTTTTGGTTTGGTTTGGTTTTTTTGCTGGATAAGAGGAGTACACTTTTAACTTTAATGTCAACTGAATTGATTTTTTTCCCTTATAGTTTGTGGATTTTTAGTTTTAAAAATATCTTTAGGAAATTCTTCCCATCCTTGAGATAATGAAGACATTTGTCTGTTTTCTTCGAAAAGTTTTCAGGTTTTGTTTTCACGCTTCAGTGAGTATCGAGCACTGAACTCTGCATACATGTGAGGTGGCATCGAACTCCCTGTCCCTGTGGCCCTGGCAGGTGCCTCCGCACCATTCATTGGGAACTCAGCGCTTAGCTGTCCCGTCAGCCCTGTTGGGCAGCGCATCTCCCCTGGTTCCCAGTGTGCTGTTCTGTGGGCCTGTTGCTTATCTCTATATAAACACCACACATTTTATTTTATTTTTTTATTTCTATTTTTTTTCTTTCTTTCGAGACAGGGTCTCACTCTGCCCAGGCTGGAGTGCAGAGTGCAGTGGTGCAATCACAATTCACTGCAGCCTTGACCCCCGCCCTGCCTCAGGGGGGTCCTCACACTTCGGTCCCTGAGTAGCTGGGACTACAGGTGTGTTGGTGGCACAGGTCATTTGTGTGTGTGTGTGTGTGTGTGTGTGTGGTTTTTTTTTTTAGTAAGGGGGTTTCGCATTTTTTCCCACATCACACTGATGTAACCATACATTTTAGTTGCTACTGGTTTTCTCAAGTGTGTGCGCATGTGGATGGGTGTGTGTCTCTTTGCAAGTGAGTAGACAAAACTTGAGTTTTCATGGGATAGGAGAGTGAAAAGTGCACCGTATTTCAGGTCTGAAGGCCTGGGGTCGCTTCACCTCTGCCACTTCCACAGGCTCGGAGGGCTTGGGCACGTTCTTTCCTTTCAGGCCTCCCATTTTTTTCTCTCTCTTTTGTTTTTTAAATTGAAAAAATGCAGAATGCTTATTCACGTCACGGAAATGTTGAGAAATCAGCTAATGTATGGTCCGATAGCTAGTGAGTAACAGATGTTAGTAGAAATGGATGAAAAGGGCACAGATGGTAAGTTATGCCAAACCTTTTATTCGCAGTAGACATGACTGTGTCTCATGAAAATGAGTTTGAGCTTCAGAACTCGTAGTGTGTCTGGGCTTATCTGGACTTTTCTGTTTTTCTTATTTTTGAGCATACAGTGAAATTTGGAGGGGTATGGAAAGAGTTTATCAAAATCACAGCAACCTGAGAAAGGGAAATGCAGACTAACATAATTGGATTGAGTTACTTTTCCCAGTCTTCAGGAGTCTGAATTATAATAGCACATAATTACACAGGAACTCACTTTCCTGAGGCGGCATGTGGTTGGGCCTGTGGGTGTGTGAGTGGCGAGGGCATGTCAGTTGGACCTGTGGGTGTGTGAGTGGCGAGGGCATGTCACTTGAACCTGTGGGTTTGTGAGTGGCAAGGGTGTGTCACTTGGATCTGTGGGTGTGTGAGTGGTGAGGGCGTGTCACTTGTGCCTGTGGGTGTGTGAGTGGCCAGGGCATGTCACTTCCACAGCACAGTTTGGCCTTTTATCTCTCAGGTAACATAATTGCTGCTCAGACATGCAGTGTTACTACCATGTGGCCATGGCATAAGTTACAATCTAGCCGAATTCTTCATATGCTTTTTCTCGGCTATTAGGAGCTTGATCAAACATTGTTTTCTCTACGTGGGGCCATGAATTGAAAAACCAAATTAAGAAATGTGGGGTGTTAAAATGAAAGTGCGTTCTGCCTTCCTGCAGAAGCGCCACTCCTGCCCACAGAGGGCTGCTTTGTCTTTTAGTTTGCTTCTTGGCAGCTTGCCACCGACAAGATAAGGTAGCTAGTAATTCAGTGGGATCAGGAGAAGCAAATTCAGGTGAAAGGTAGCTGGTATCTTTTCTAGAGCTGGGCTCCAGTGATTTAAAAATGGTTTTCTCCAGTGGAAAAAATGCAGTCAACTTATTTAATAAGCATATTTAAATCTCAGTCATAATCCTGTTAGTTATGTTCAGAAAGAGGACATGGTCACCGTTCTTTACGGTTTCCAGAATCTCAGTTTTGGAAGTAGCACACACCCCAACCATGGCTGAGTAAATAAGCTCCCGATGACGTAGTGTTGGCAGTGGGCAGTGTGTGTGGTGTGGGCGTGTGTAGAGAGTAGAGACAGTTCTTAATTTGGTGTCTTAATGGGATTTTAAAGGAGGGCTTTGTGGTTCAGGAGAGTCTTTGGGACGGAAAGCAGAACACACAGGTAGCCCCAGAGGGAGGCTTCAGAACATGACCTTCCTAGCCACAGGCCCAAGCATCCTTTTCACAAGGCTGCAGCGCTGTTTTCAGACTGCGTGTTCACATGACTATTCATAGATTTCAGACTGTGTTAACATAACTCTTCATAGATGACAGTTTTTCCCCTTGCTCGTTTTGCATTTGTGTAGGGAATTTTATGTCTTTGATTTTTGAACTTTGTATTCTTACAAATAGTTACATAGTTAACGA
The DNA here is from genome assembly GCF_000951045.1 of Mandrillus leucophaeus. Lineage (NCBI taxonomy): Eukaryota > Metazoa > Chordata > Mammalia > Primates > Cercopithecidae > Mandrillus > Mandrillus leucophaeus. Next base: position 1,757,521 of record NW_012098098.1, read on the forward strand.
ATGAACTTCGAACCATCCTTGCACTTTTCTTCTGTTGTGTATTTAGATATCCAGTTACCACAGACTAAGGGCATCTGATGTGTGAGGGAGGTTTGTTGAAAGAAAGGTGCTGTGTGCCTGTAGAGTAAAACACACACATTTCTACAGTGCCACAACCCACCTGGCATTCCTGCAGGTGCACTTTTTTATCAGCTTAGCAAATCAAAGTAAGTGTGTTGAGCACGCTTACAGAAGGTGGCAGTGTCATCCGGAGTTTGATGGTGGTCATCTCACCGGATCCCTGCAGTGCCTTTTACTAGCAGTGTCGCCCGACTTCCTCATCTGTCAGAGGGCCACAATAACAGGACCTCCTCCCCAGAGTTGTTGAGGAGGAGCAGGGTGTGTGCCACCTGGTGTCACTGGTACAGCCTCTCCGCCCTCAGTCAGCGCCACCTGGCATCACTGGCCCCACCTCTCCACTTGCTTGTCCTCGGCATCGTCTGTGTATTTTTCCCGATTGCTGGGGTTTTCTTCTGCGTGTTGTGGGAGTGGCTGGGAGTTGAGTGAGTGTGCACATCCCGTGGTTGAATGTTGAGGAAGGGGCAGCCGGAAGATGGTGAGCAGGGTTCCCACAGCTGTCTGCCTTGCACTGGCGTTTGAAGTGGATGGGTGAAGAGGTCCCTTCTCCAAATTGTGCGTCTTCCCGGCCTGCTGCACTTTCGGATCTGGAGGTTTTCTTCAGCATTCTGTCTTCCCTGAGCAGAACAGAATACCGTAAGTGTGAAGAGAACATTGATACAATAGTGATAGAACTGTTTTGACTCCAGCAAAGATGGTTTCTTGATGTTACCATGATTTTGTGTAGAGAGAGTGATTCAGAACACTTTTCATGCCTCAAAATAATACAGCTTTCTGTCACCAGGGGGCATCCTAATGTCATTAACAGAAAAAGAGAGGGCATTCTGTGTGTCATTTCCAAACTGTCTTTTGTGACCACAGAGGGTTTTGAACGCGATTGGAGGCTTCCTGAGACACACATGGCAGCTGTGTCCACTGCCCATATAGACCCACCTTTCTCCTCCAGGTGCCTGCCGGCATCAATGCTGGTGTGTGGAATGATTTTTGCATTGCGGGTGCCAAGACTAGTGTAGCCCTCAGCGCACAGAATGCTTTCTCCTCGGTGTCAATGTGATGAGTACTATGTTGCCCCCTGGTGGTGGAGATAAGTGCAGCTGCCAACTCCTGAAGGCTTCTTTTGAATTGCCCTGTGTTTTCCTGTTTGTCATAATTCTCTGGGAAGAGAACTTACTGGGTTACTTGCAGAGAGAAGCTTTTATTGCTGTGATTATTGAATTGGTGTGCTGAGATTTCATGGGAGAAATCGGCTGAAGAAACCAATCAAGCAGCAGCTCTCATACAGTATTGGGCATGAGACTTACCCAGGAGCCTCTGAACTCTGCGGCCCTACGGCCATTCCTGCACTGGCCATTGTACTGCAGTGAACAGACTTTGGGAAGTGCTGCACCAGAATATCTTTTTGTCCTTTCGTTCTGCCCTCAGGTAGCAGTTTGTCTCTGCTTACCTTACCCCTTTTCTTCCTAAACTTTTTTTTTTTTTTTTTTTTTTTGGAGACAGAGTCTTGCTCTGTTTCCCAGGCTGGAGTGCAGTGGCGTGATCTCGGCTCCCTGCAACCTCCATCCCCCAGGTTCAAATGATTCTCCTGCCTTAACTTCCCAAGTAGCTGGGATTACAGGTGCCTGCCACCACGCCCAACTGATTTTTTGTATTTTTAGTAGAGATGGGGTTTCACCATATTGGCTAGACTGGTCTTGAACTCCTGACCTCAAGTGATTCACCCACCTTAGCCTCCCTAAGTGCTGGGATTACAGGCATGAGCCACCATGCCTGGCCCCTTCCTAAACTTTATTACACCCAGTGTGTCCATTGGAAGCATTTCCAACTCTTCAATAAATGTTATGGAATAGCTAGGAAGAAGAAAAATTTAAGTTGTTTTTGGGATACCTTTTCAGCTTTTTACAAAGAGATCAGACAGTTCCCATTCTGCTTTCTGTCTTCCAAACAAGGAATGTGACTTCTAGCTGTTAATTTCGTTAATTAAGGCACAGTGTTAAAAAGGGAGCCGCAGTCACCAGGCTTTTTGTTTTTAGTGGGCTTTCCACTGCTCTCCGACTGTGGACCTGGTCCCAGCCTCTGCTGACTGTGTTGCAATGTAGTGATCATGAATAAGAGGTGCAGTCAGGAAGACCCATCTTCGCTAGTGTGTGAACAAAAGTGTCTGTGGTCTGAATGGTCAGTCATTAACATCCTGTGGAAAGAAGGATGTATCATAAGCATTTTATTGTAGCTGATTTACATGTCCATTGGAGTTCATTTTTATTCCCTTTGGCTTCATTTTTGGATCTGTTTAATGGTGATAAATATTTGAAAGTATTTCTGTTGCGTTTTTTTCCTTAAATGAAGATGATTTAGATTGCACTGACTCTTCATGTATGTTATTCTGCTAAAAGTAATGGCATGCAAAGTTGTATGGATAAAGAGTTTTAATGAATTGTTGCCTTAATTAAAAGTTATGTGTTGGTTTTAACATTTTGTTGAATTAAAATTTGTTTTCTGATTCCTTGTGCAGCTTCCTCCGTACAGTGGAACAGTTCTGTGTGGCACACAGGCTGTGGATAAACTACCTGATGGTAAGCTAGTTCTCTCCTTATTTCCCTGAAGGGAATTTTGGCCATACGTGCTGGGTGGGCAGGCTACCTGTAAACATTGTTTTCCCATTTGAATAAACATTTCTTTGCAGCTTGAACTTTTTGCTGTAAACTGTAATGTATTTAATTGCTGAATCACTTTGACTAGTGAATTAGTTTTAAAGCGTATCCTGTGCTTCGGAGTGCCAGCCATTTAGTTTAGGAAATGGTTGTTGAGTAATTTTTTTCCTAACAGTTCTGAGTGCAGCAGGTACGTTACTCTTCATCAGCACATGCCCGGGTTGAAGGAGCTTTGGGTCTTGTTGCTAAGCAGCCTGCTGGCTCCAGCGCCAGCTAGCTTCTGAGCCTGTGTTCTTTGTAAACTAAGGGGCAGCTTGCATCTATTGTTCTTGCAGTTTACATTCATGTCCTGGTCTGTTGCTGACTCTTGGGAACTCAGGTCACCTCTTTACCTCCTGGTCTGTTACGTTTTTGGGTCTCCATCACAGACACTGAGCTGGTTATCAGAGATGGTGCTTATGGAGATGCAGTGATTTTGTATTGCTTAAGTACCCAGTGTTTTAATACCAACAAGGTCATTTAATTATTGCAGGCTGCCCTTGCACAGTTGAAACCTGTCTGGATCGTTTTTCAATCTGAATCACTTTAAAGGCCCTTGCTGGCCTCCAGGAAACTGATGCCAAACTTTTTCTTTGAGAGTTAGGGGTTCGGATTCCCTGTTTAGTTAGCTTGGTCAGACTTACGAAAGGGGTTTTAGTTACAGTTTAGGCCTCAGTATAAACCTTGAAGAGACTAACCAAATGTTTTATTTCCGGTAACATCAGGGAGTGATTATATCTAAAATGTTAGATTTATAAGAAATGTGAGAGACTGTAAGGGAAAGAGCAGATCTAACAATAGCTTAGGACAAGTAATAAAATAAATGAAGCTCAAGGGACCCGAAAGCTGGGCTGCTCAGCCTCCTGAGCCACCTTTTAATCGGCTGATGTCAGCCTCTCAGGCATCTGAGTCAGTGGGACTTCCTGTCACTGTGTGCTTTGAACGTAGTGAGCACGCTACTTGTGTTGATCCAGTGCTTACAAATGCGCCATAATTTTCCCATGCACATCACTTCTTTGAGTTCACCCTCCTCCCTGTGCGGTAGGCACCACCAGCTCCCCCAGCCTCTGGAGTTCTGCTTCCCGCTCTCTCCTTCCAGCCTGCCTGCCCTTTTCGGTGACTGCTTCTTGGCCCTTTTTCTCCATTTTTTGCTCTCTTCCCTCTAAGTCCTGCTTTTTTTCTGCCAGAAGCACGACTGGAATCTTGCCACCAGCTTGCACAGTTAGTGACAGGCCCGCTTTTCTCTGCAGCCTTTTCTGGGTCTCTTGTGTTTCCATGACATTAGTTTCTCTTCCAGTGTCTATTCGACTGTACAGAGCCTGTGGGTACTGTCATGGACCTGCCTCCCTTTCCAGACTGCTCAGCTGCTGATGGCAGGGTCCGTTTCTCTCTGTCTGTCACTGTGCCTGTAGTATCTGGAATGTTGTAAGCCCTCAGTACCTTTGTTGGATGAATGGTTTGGGATACTTTTTTCTGCTCCCTTCTACCACCTCTAGCTGCAGCAAGCCCTTTGCAGAGGCACCTCATCGTGGTTTCCCTTTTACACCTCGGCCTTTTCTATTTTTGTGTTTTTAAATTTTTTTATATTTTAATTTTTGTAGGTACATAGTAGGTATGTATATGTATGAGATACATGAGATATTTTCATACAGGCATATGACAAGTATTAATCACATCAAGGTGAATGGGTGTCCTTCACCTTAAGCACTGCCTGTTTTAAATGTTCGTAAAGCCTGAGATACCACTCCTTCACCCCGCCCTTACCAATTCAGTGATCCATCAAGTTCCACTGACCTCTCTAGTTTCTGATGGAAGTTGATCACTGTTTCCTGCATCCAGAAGAATCCTTTTTCTAGAGCTATTCACAGCCTTCTCTCCCCTCCCTCCATGTTTTCATTCTCAGTTGTTTGTATTTGTCTCCCTAATAAATGTGAATTCTCTGAGCAGGGCCCTTGTGTTACTAATCTCTGTATATTTCCCTCCTTCACCCTCTGCCTTGTAGTCCAGACCACTCTACTGCATGTACTGCAGTGAGCAGCCTTGGAGAAACGCTGTGTTAGGATTCATGGTTTTATGACCCTCTGCCTGCATTACCTGAGTGTTGAGTTTCCATCTTCCTAATGTGTTGATTGGGTTGTTGAAGCCAAACATGCAGGCCTTCCTGCACTTCATCTGCCTGGCAGATTGGGCTCCGAACTCTCTGCCATGCGTCCATTGTGAGTGTTCCTCGATAAGAGGAACTGTGCTGGCTAGGAATCCGCCTTCTAGTGAGATGATCAAACATGGTATTGAGTAAATGTTTGATACTAACTGTAACATACTGAAATAGTTCTGTTCACATTACATCACGTTCCAGAATGTTTTATGTTCTGATAAGATTGAGAATTGAGATATGGACAGCACATCTGTGTCTTAGAAATAATCAGTCTTGCGTAAGCAGAATGACACAACACATTCTAGTTTCGAATGTGATTTCACAGCCTTCAAAGGGCAGGCTCCACGTGGAGTGTTCTTCCCCAGGCACACCTGTTTCAATCCAGGGAGTCTTGAGAGCCCCAGAACATCTGGGAGTAGGGGATGCCTGGAACCAAAATGGACAGTCAACCCCTAGGTATGATAATAAATTCAGTTCCCCTGGATAATTCTTTTCAAAGTAAGGAAACAAAATTTAAATAGTAGCCAAAGGAATTAGATGGTCATGACTTTATACGTAAACTTGCTGTTAGGTGTAATCGTCATCAGTGTTCTTTTCCAGGAACTTGCTGTTGTTGGGGCAGGATTGTGCTGCCACCACCCCCACCCCCCACAGTGGGGGGCTGTGATTCCAAAGCATACCAAGATTCAGGAGACCTCAGGAGGCTGTTTCGCTCCAGCCTCCTGCCCGCTCACTTGCACGTAACTGGCCCTTCTCAGGGTCTGTATTTTTTCTTCTACAAAAAGACTTCTAGGGGTCCTTCCAAGGTAAAATATATTCATTTCTCTGCAGTAGAACACCGTTCTTTGGGTATTAGTTTCTTTTCTTGAGATACATGCCTTAAAAAAAAATTGGCCCCTTAATGCTAGCCTGGAAGAAATCTTTAGCTATGCATTAAAGATGAGATAGAAGGCAGGTGTCCTTCCCTTAACTTCAAAATGTGTAACTTTTTATCAAATACAAGGTGACATCGATGCTTGATGTCTGTTGAAAGACAAAATTGATTCTAAAACTTAACCTAATTTCAGAGATGTAAACTGTAAAAATACATCTGTCTTAGCATGAATGAAATACGTGGATTGTGGTTACCTGGGAAGGAAGTATGGAAGGCTTCCCAAGAGATATGGAAAAGTTCACAATTCTAACTTTTTCTTTTGGTATTTTCGGAAGGCTTTACCGCCCATGGAGTTAATCCAGTGTGGCTTTATTTAGAGGACATTCGCGTGTGTTCGTGTCAGGGCCACTTTTCAGACTTAGTGGAAGGTTACTAGTGGAGGAGACCAAGAGATGAAGAATTCGAAAGAGTGCTCTGAAGTGCGCCTTTATATATCCGATTCTCTCCTGTTGTTGTTGTTGAATCTTTTTTTGGCATCTTTTTTTGTTTCTAAATTTATACTTTCTAATTTCTCCTATCCAGAATATATAGGGTTCTTTGCGTAGTTCATGTTTTTGGAATTAATCAAATCACGTTAACTAGAGAAGCTGATTTAACCATGTTTTAAGTCCCTAAGTTAGTTGTCATGATCCTTTAAAATTTAAATTGTCCAAAATACATATTCCTCTATCGTAGGCATAAGGCGGCTGTAAGAAAGTCAGATTCCATTGAGGGATATTTTTAAACTGGCAAAATACTACTTGCTTTTTATTACAAATGTATTTTAATTTCTACCTTCTGAAAGCCTTCCTTAGCTAGGAAGATAAGTACAGGCTTCTGCTTTTCATATCCCCAAATTAAATAATTTTATGCTTTCATTTTCAGCAAATTGTTCCACATAAGTAAAGGACGTAATAGGTTTGTTGATTAGGAAGAGAATTTAAGGTTTTCATTTTCAAAGAGAAAGTGAGTAATTACTGGTACTTAGAGTTTGTAGAACTGTATTCTTAACTAATAGTTTGTTTTCTAAACAGGACAAGAATATCAGAGAATTGAGTTTGGTGTCAATGAAGTCATCGAACCCAGTGACACTTTGCCGAGAACCCCCAGCTACAGTATTTCAAGCACACTGAACCCTCAGGCCCCTGAATTTATTCTCGGTTGTACAACTTCCAAAACAACCCCTGATGGTATCACTAAAGAAGCAAACTATGGCTCCATCGACTGCCAGTACCCAGGCTCTGCCCTCGCTTTGGATGGAAGTTCTAATGTGGAGGCGGAAGTTTTGGAAAATGATGGTGTCTCAGGTGGTCTTGGACAAAGGGAGCGTAAAAAGAAGAAAAAGCGGCCACCTGGATATTACAGCTATTTGAAAGATGGCGGTGATGATAGTATTTCCACAGAAGCCCTGGTCAATGGCCATGCCAGTTCAGCAGTCCCGAACAGTGTCAGTGCAGAGGATGCAGAATTTATGGGTGACATGCCCCCGTCAGTTACGCCCAGGACTTGTAACAGCCCCCAGAACTCCACAGACTCTGTCAGTGACACTGTGCCTGACAGTCCTTTCCCCGGAGCACTCAGCAGTGACACCAGGACTGCAGGGCAGCCAGAGGGGAGCCCCGGGGCTGATTTTGGTCAGTCCTGCTTCCCTGCAGAGGCTGGCAGAGACACCCTGTCAAGGACAGCTGGGGCTCAGCCCTGCGTTGGTACCGATACTACTGAAAACCTTGGAGTTGCTAATGGACAAATACTTGAATCCTCGGGTGAGGGCACAGCTACCAATGGGGTGGAGTTGCACACCACGGAAAGCATAGACTTGGACCCAACCAAACCCGAGAATGCATCACCTCCGGCTGACGGCACAGGCTCTGCATCAGGCACCCTTCCTGTCAGCCAGCCCAAGTCCTGGGCCAGTCTCTTTCACGATTCTAAGCCCTCTTCCTCCTCGCCGATGGCCTATGTGGAAACTAAGTATTCCCCTCCCGCCATATCTCCCCTGGTTTCTGAAAAGCAGGTTGAAGTCAAAGAAGGGCTTGTTCCAGTTTCAGAGGATCCCGTAGCCATAAAGATTGCAGGTATAGTTGAAAAGATACAAATCTAGAGTGAAGATGGGAACAGACCTCATCAACTGGTCTTATAGACTGTGGTGTTAGAGTGTTACCCATAACAATGGTAGATTACCTGTGTGTTAATAGCAGTGTCTGAAGAATGCCTATGTCTTAAATGTTCTCTAGAAGTAAGACAATATAGAAACAAATGGGAGGAGAGGGTTGTCAAAACTTTAAGTTAAGTGAAAGATCCATGCCTGTTAGCAGTTCTTTTCTGTTGACAAGTTACATTTCCATTTCTTGCCTTTTGTTCAAGTAATTCTGCTCCACGGTGTGAATGTATAATGGACTTTTTCTGTGATATACCTTTGGTGTGATAATCCTGATTTGTACTCACTGTGTGCTCCTTCCTTTTTATATTTCTTAAGATACAAGAAAGCATTTTGTGAAATAACATGTTTTTGTTTTTATGCCTATTTTGCATTGAGTAAATGGATTTTATTCAGAATTTTGATAAATCAACGTCAGCTCTTGAAGAGAATAATGTTAAGAGTTCAGCCCAAAGTTAATATTTTATTTTGAAGTGCTAAGGCTCCAAGGTAGAAACAATTACAATAAAAATAGAAAGCTGCATAATTCACAGGTTGTTTTTAAAAAGTTACAGTAGGAAGTCAGAAATGCAGCACGGTATGAAAGAGGTATGTGTGCTCACACAGCCACATGTTGCGTAACGATGGATGTGTGCTCTGAGATGTACATGTTAACATCAGAGAGTACTACACAAATACAGATGGTAGAGCCTTCGGCTAGTGGTGCAGCCTATTGCTCCGTGTCCAGCATGTCACTACTGAGTACTGTAGGCAGTTGTAACACAGTGCTAAGTATTTGTGTGCCTGAACACATTTAGACGTAGAAAAGATACAGTACAGATAGGGTATAAAAGATGAAAAATGCTTCACCTGTACAGAGCACTCATCATGAATGGAGCTTGCAAGACTGGAGTGACTCTGGGTGAGTGAGTCGGTGATGAGTGCTGAGTGAATGTGAAGGCCTAGGACAGTACTGAGCAAAGCCGAGCCTTATAAACACCGTACACTTAGGCTGTACTATGTTGATTTACACATTTTTCCTCAATAAGAAATAAACCTTAGCTTACTGTAACCTTTTTACTGTTTATTTTACTTTTAAATTAAAAATTCTAAACTTTTTGACTGATGAGAACACTTAGCTTGAAACACACACTGTACAGCTATACAAAAATATTTTCTTCCTTTTTATTCTTATTCTATAAGCTTTTTTCTATTAAAATTAGTTTTTAACTTTTTAAACTTAAAAACTAAGACACAAACATCAGCCTGGGCCTGAACAGGGTCAGGAGCATCAAGACGTCACTAGGCAACAGGGCATTTTCAGCTCCATTAGAATCTTGTGCGACCATCATCTGTGCAGACCGTCGTTGACCGAAACATTGTTACGCTGCCCATGGCTGTACCTGCCTAAGAAGCAGAAGCTCGGTCATCAGGTTGGATTCTACTAAGCTTGGTAGCCGGCTCTTCAGATTCTTACCCTAGCAGCCAAGTTAAAATAAGCTGTTTCGTTTAGGCTCTCTGTAATACTTTCTGATGTGACCTTTTGGAACACTTGACAACCTTCATTTTTTTTTTTTTTTTTTTGA
>NW_012098098.1:1767695-1774615 GCF_000951045.1 Mandrillus leucophaeus
TTTTTTTTTTTTTTTTTTTTTTTGAGATGCGGCCTCACTCTGTTGCTCAGGCTATAGTGCAAGAGGCTCAATCTTGGCTCACTACAACTCCGCCTCCTGGGTGCAAGTGATTCTCCTGCTTCGGCCTCCCAAGTAGCTGGGATTACAGGCACATGCCACAACGTCCAGCTATATTTCTTTTTTGGATTTTTAGTAGAAATGGCGTTTCACCGTGCTGGCCAGGCTGGCCTCAAACTCCTGACCTCAAATGATCTGCTTGCCTCAGCCTCCCAAAGTGTTGGGATTCCAGGTGTGAGCCACTGCACTCAGGCCAGGCAGTTTCTTTAACACAGCTTTCAGGATGTATTTATTGCAAGGACTGATATTATAAGATAGATTGTGTAAGCCTTTTGTATAGATTACTAAGTGAAAAGTTTATTTTTAACCTATAATGAGAAATGCACAGCGGGGTGCTCTTAAAAATGCATTCTAAGTTCGAAGTCATGAGCATTATTTTTTTTTTTGAGAGGGGGTCTCACTCTGTCACCCAGGCTGGAGTGCAGTGGTGTAATCTCAACTCACTGCAACCTTCTCTTCCTGGGTTCAGGCAATTCTTCTGCCTCAGCCTCCCGAGTAGCTGGGACTATAGGCGCCCGCCACCACGCCCAGCTAGCTTTTGTATTTTTAGTAGAGACGGGGTTTCACCATGTTGGCCAGGCTGGTCCCGAACTCCTGACCTCAAGTGATCCTTCCACCTCTGCCTCTCGAAGTGCTGAAATTTCACACGTGAGCCACTGCGCCCAGCCGAGAACATTATAGTTCTGTTTCTAAAATAGCTCCACAAAGGAAAACCTCCCATCCTAGGGAGGTTTTTCTCAATCTTTATTTAAAATAAGAAAGGAAAGCTTCATTTTAAATGTTTTAAAACATTCTGCTTAGTCATATGACTTTAAATATAGTTTGATAAATAGTTATGTTCTGTTTATGTTAAAGTCTAGTTGAAGTAGCTTTGTCAAACACTGAAGAGCCTCTTAATGACTGGTAGAGGAAAGCCTTGCCACACACAGTCCACGTAATTATTTTTGTATGGACATAGTGTAAACCCCTCCCCAACAGATTATTTTTAATCCTATTTTGGTTAGATCAGTTATGAAGATGTTTTAATTTTCTGAGTGAAAGTGTAGCTTCTTTAAAAGTACGTAATTCTTTTCAGCCTGTTTGTTGAGCCTTCGATATGCAGCATGTAATTGCTGACAGTTTCAGGATTCTCGTAAAATATAGAGCAGTAGAGTCACATTAAATAACTCTTGGGATCATATAGGGCTTAGGGAGAATGGCATTGTTTGAACTTTTTGTTGTTGTTTTATTCTCCTACTTAGGGATTTACTTTATAAAAGTACCAAAATATACTCAATTTGTTACAAGTCAGATCCACTACCACAAATTCCCTTTAGTGGGCATACTTTTTTTTTTTTTTGAGATGGAGTCTCGCTCTGTCCTCCAGGCTGGAGTGCAGTGGCACTATCTCGGCTCACTGCAAGCTCCGTCCCCCGGGTTCTCGCCATTCTCCTGTCTCAGCCTCCTGAGTGGCTGGGACTACAGGCGCCCGCCACCATGCCTGGCTAAATTTTTTTTTTTTTGTATTTTTAGTAGAGACGAGATTTCACTGAGTTAGCCAGGATGGTCTCCATCTCCTGACCTTGTGATCCGCCCGCTTCGGCTTCCCAAAGTGCTGGGATTACAGGCGTGAGCCACTGCGCCCGGCCTAGTGGGCATACTTTTTTTAAGTGTAGGCCCACTTATTTTAAGCAGCGTTTAACTGAGTGAAAGTCTAGTTTCATTAAAAGACCTCTTGATGTTAGTTATAATAGAATTTGACTTGCATTAGTATCTGTTTCTACTGAGACAGTGGTATTTGTGTTACTAACTTTTGGGAAAGAGGGAGTGGGGAATGATTTAGACATTAAATGTATTCCTTTCTGCCAGGCATGATAGTGTGGAGATTGAGGCTTGAGGATTGCTTGAGCCTACGAGTTTGAGGCCAGCCTGGGCAACATACTGAGACCCCCGTCTCTTAAAAAAAAAAAAAAAAATTTATACACAGAATGCTTAGAGTAATTTGTGTATTTTTTGTCTCAAGTTTATTTGTTTCAAATACCCACATTTCTGGACTCTTTCCCCTATTGTTAAGCCTGCTTAATAAATGCCAACTAGTTTTTATGCTATCAGAAGTGAAATTAAGAAGGCAGATCGACTAAAAGAAAAAGAATCACATGTAAGGCATTTGGAAGTGAAATACATTAAACTCTTGATTACTCTTAAACTATCCACTTCAATGGGTTCTACTTGGATCTTCTTGGTGGCAAGGCCATCTCCTGGGTGTAGGTTATGTGTCAACATTTTCTTCCATTGGCTGTTTTTTAAGTGTAAACTGTTCTTTAAGAGGAGAAGGACAGCCAGGGGAAAGCAAGTGAACTGAACACTCAGTGACTTCCTTTAGCCTCAAGGGAAGGATGAATCTAAACACAAAAGACCAGTCCTGCGAAGGGTTGGAGGGGGATCTGTGTTTCAGTGACTGGTCTGAGAGGAGATGATTGCCGTTTTTCAGTAGGAGTCAACAAAAGGAAACTTGAAAGTCTTAATACAGCCCGGCATAGTGGCTCACGCCTGTAATCCCAGCACTTTGGGGAGGCTGAGGTGGGCAGATCACTTGAGGCCGGGAGTTCAAGACCAGCCTGGCCAACATAGCGAAATCCCGTCTTTACTAAAAATATAAAAATTAGATGGTTGTGGTGGCTCGTGGCTGTAATCCCAGCTACTGAGGAGCCTGAGGAGGGAGAATAGCTTGAACCCGGGAGCTGGAGGTTGTAGTGAGCCGAGATTGTACCGCTGCACTCCAGCCTGGGCAACAGAGTGAGACTGTCTCAAGAAAACCCCAAAACCTAATAGCTTGTATTTGAAAGTAGTTGCAAAACATGACACCCTTGTTTTAAGAGTAAGTATGGCGGACCCATGGGGAGCGCCTTTGCTGCTGCTTCCCTCATTAGCACGGATACTTTGGAATTGACCGAACATGTGATGTTTGAAATTGAACATATGCTTTTAGTGAAGGTTGTACTTTCCCTGGGTCTTTACTAAGGAACATTCCTCATATACTAGACTGAATTGTATCAGATGCTTTCACATCACAAGTAGAGCAATTTTGTATTTGATGTTTTGCTTTCAAATATATGCAACAGTGTATTTCGTTTTAACAGAATATAAATAATGGTGGGTAAGGAGAGTGGCCAACTGCCCGATAAAATAAGTTAAAATGAGTTAAAATTCCAGTGACAGAGAACTAGAAAAACTGAACTCTTGAACAGCTCTGAAAACATTGCATTGAAGTATCTAGCAATGTCATTTATTATGAATTGTTAGTCAAAACCTGTTTATATGAGTTTGCACAGTGGTTTTATACCTAAAAGGTATTGGATCAAGAAACAAAGTTATTACAATTTGGGTCTTCTGGAATGAATTACCCTATCCGTGTTTATTTAAGTATAAATGAAAATACAGTTATGTGCTGCTTTAATGATGTTTCAGTCGACAACAGACCGCATGTACGACGGTGGTCCCATAAGATTATAATGGAGCTAAACAATTTCTAGTGACCAGTGAGTTGTGTTACAGTTGCCTACGATATTCAGTACACAACATCCTGTACGGGTTTGTAGCTTAGGAGCAATAGGCTCTAGCATATAGCCTGGGTGTGTAGTTGGCTATACCGTTTAGGTGTTTGATCCCACAATGATAAAATTGCCTAATGCCACATTTCTCAGAACATATTACCATCATTAAGCATGGCTGTGTATCCTAAAACTGATCTTTATTTTGGCAGTTTATAAATCACGCATATACTTTCACCCCCTCCTTGGGGGCAATTGTTTCTCAGATATTTTGCATTCCTCTTCAAACTCGGAAGTACATAGGCAGGGGTCATGCGTCATGATCTAAGTTAAAAAGGCATGGCATCCGTTTACAGGGATCCACCCTTGTGGACTGAGAGTTTAGTCCACATCTGATTCGATGTTTGTATCCTCACATTTATTATACGTCTTTCCACTTCAGAAACATAAGTTGATCTGCAGCCAATGGGTAGTGGTACATTTTGGTCACTTTGCTGCCCTCCATCTGGTTAGGTAACCAAGATAGTGTGTGTTCTTCCAAATTGATGAAGAAAAGCACTTGGAGAATGTTCTGGACAGTTAGGAAGATGACAGAAAAGCAGGTCAACAACACCAGAATGTCGATTACGGACCAGTTATGGAGCCCTAAGAATCAGAGTTCTGCACCTTGCGTTTTCATGGATTTTTTGATGGCAACATGACCTCCAAGTCCTAACTTGAGGAAAACAGAATTTGATGTATAAAATATGTATAAGAATAATCATAGCTTATAATGACATAAAAGTTTACGATGCTGGTATTGCCTTTGAGTTGATAAACAATTTCAGTGGGCTGATTTGTGGCAGCCCTTGTGAGCTACCATCTACCATGTATGTCTTAAAATTTAAAAAAAAAAAAAGACTGTTAAGCAACTCCATTTTTCTGTATGTCAGCAGATTTCATAAGAGTGAAATTTCAGTTCAGCCTTTTAATGTGAGTTATTACAAAAGTGAACTACGGGTTTCAATTTCGTGTCTTCTATGAGTCATTCTGGCATTTTGTGCCTTTTCACACACACTGTTCTAGGCAGCCCCACTGACTGCTGTGACAAAGATGGGTTTGGGAGGCCATCTTCCTAAAGTTGCTGTCTGAACAGCTAAGTAGTAAATTATACCAACCATGATGAATTGAAAAGAAGGCTTCTGGGGAAAGTTTGTTATTACAGCCGACTTCTGATTATATGCCCTAAAAGAAGGTAAAATAGATACATCAATGGCAATGACTTGGGAATGCAGGTCAGATTTAAAGTTTCAACCTACAAATTCCCTGCCCCCTATCCTTGGTGGCCTGCCTTCCTCATTTTGATTCTTTTAGCCTCCATAATTAGAGTGTGTATTGGACTTTAGGCTAGGAATAAAATGGTAAATGAAAATGTTGATGTTGAAAGAGGAATTTAATTAAGTGGAGCGAAGAGTGATATTAGACATTTGAAAGTGGTATTAGTTCTGGCTTGTCCATAAGACCTGACGTTTGAATGATAACAGTAGGATTCATTCACTTGAACATAATTCAGCCCAGTCTTAGGAGGAATTAGAACTGCTTTTGCCCCCCTGTTCTTTCACTGTGAGGGAGAAGAGGAACTCATGAACTTCATAAAGCGTTAGTGTCTCCTCCAGTTTATGGTTATTGAAATGAGTCAGGATGGAAGGCTTGATGTACATGTGATATGTTACAAAACTGGACCTTAACTGGTTCTTGAGTGTTTGAATCCTAAGAGAACACCTTTGACAATAAATATTTAATCTTCATTTCTTACAATCATTCCTCTTAAAATGGAGCTTTATTTAAAATTTTTTTTTTTTTTTCTGTCACTCAGGCTGGAGTGCTGTGGCGTGATCATAGCTCACTGCAGCCTTGAACTCCTGGGCACAGGTGGTCTTCCTGCCCCAGCTTCCTGAGTAGCTGGGACTACAGGCAGACACCACCATGTCCAGCTAATTAAAACAAATTTTTTTGTAGCAACAGAGTCTCACTGTGTTGTCCAGGCTGGTCTTGGAATTCCTGGACTCAAGTGATCTTCCTGCCACAGCCTCCCAAAGTGTTGCGATTACAGGCATGAGCTACCACACCAGGCCTGAAATAGAACTTTGTTAATACATCTTTAATATGTCAAGATATTTAAAACTTGTCCAGATTTTAAGGAAGTTGGGCTAACATTTCCTCTTGAGATGCTGAAAGTTGTTGGTTTTCTTAAACGCTTACATAAATTAATTTGCTTTTCCTCTCCTTCCACCTCTATTAGCTCTTTATTTTCTAGGGGGGATTCTGACGTCTGTAATGAGCTGACCGTCATACCGGGAGTGGTCTGCTCATGTATTTACACACGTGCTCATCTTTGCCATAGCTGAGCACGGTGCAGCTCCTTATCTGTTCCGTGTGAGGAGTGATCTGCTGCAGGTTGCAAAATGAATGAAGTGGCAGAGGGGTGTGAACCCCATCTTCCTGGTTTGTGTGCCTGGGCCCTTGCCCTTTACTGTGCGTCTTCTCGGGAGCTGTCATTTAGACTTTTCTGGACCAGGAGCTAAATGACCTTTAAAGTCTGTTGAGTCATTTCTAACAAATACGAATGGAGTCATTTGCCATAACCAACAACTTTAATCTCCAGATGTTTAATTCATCCTGTATTACTGTCTAATGAGAACTTACTGTATGCCACGCACTGTCTAGTTGGAGTAATGGTTGGCCTTGCCTTCAGGGTAGTCTGAGGCATAAGATCAGAAAGGAACAGATGGCAGCTGTTTGTAGAGAGAAGTGATCGTTGACAGAGGGGTGTTGAGGGGAGAAAGCAAGGAGGGGAGGCCTCATGCAGCTAGTAGGGATGGCAGTAACAGGCTGAGGACACAGAAGGCCATCAAGTCCTGTTACCTTAGATGGGGCAGACTTTGTTGAGCAGCACACCACTTATGTCAGGTAGGCGGTGATGAGGTCGGCTACCGTGGAGACAGTGTGGAGAATCTTGAGTGCCTTCTGTCGGTCTTACTCTGAGATTAGGATGTAGGATCATTATAAGAGACTAATAACAGAATGATATGGTATTTTAGTTTATGAAAGACTTGCCACTAGATAAAATTTTTCTAGAATAACGGAATAATCATTAAGAAAAATCTAGGTTGTGCCGGGCGCGGTGGCTCAAGCCCGTAATCCCAGCACTTTGGGAGGCCGAGATGGGCGGATCACGAGGTCAGGAGATCAAGACCATCCTGGCTAACACGGTGAAACCCCGTCTCTACTAAA
>NW_012098098.1:1774785-1784230 GCF_000951045.1 Mandrillus leucophaeus
TCTCAAAAAAAAAAAAAAAAAAAAAAAAAAAAAAAAAAAGAAAAATCTAGGTTGTTCAGTGTCTCTTCTATATTTTCCAAGTCTGTAAAGGTTTGTTCTACATTTAACAACATTGTACCAGAATGGCCTTTCAAAGACTGTCAAAGGCTTGAAGAAAAGCTGGTGGAGTACATTCCCTAGTACATCTCCTGAGGGTCCATTTGTTCTGCTGTTTCAGAGGTGGTGCTCATTGACTTTTGTAGGTGTGTGTCTGAAATGTTGTTCCTTGCAGTTACTGAACAAACCACTGGGTGATGCTAGAAGACTTGATTTTAATACTGTGGAAGAAAAACAGTGAAACTGCTTTTTAACCTGCCTGCGCCTCAAAATAAGCAAACTGGAAGCTGGCGTCGATTTAAGGGAATGGTTGAGGTAGAAACTAAAGGTTTCTGTCTGACCAGTTCACACTGTTTCACAAATAAATGCTGGAAAAAAGTCGGTTTATAGTTTATTTATATATCCTCTGATTGCATGGAGATTGAATGGTCAAGCTTCCATGCCATGCAGATTATTCTGGGCACGTAACTCAGTTAGGAACATGACAGGAGGCCAGGCACAGTGGCTCACACCTGTAATCCCACTACTTTGGGAGTCCAAGGCGGGCAGATTGCTTGAGGCCAGGAGTTCAAGACCAGTCTGGTCAACGTGGCAAAAACCCTGTCTCTCGACTTTGTCTCAAAAAAAAAAAAGCTATGTTTTCAGACAGAGCTGAGTGCAGCCAGTTCTTGATTGCTCTGCACCTGCTTTCCTTTTAAGAGTGAAGTTAGCCTCCACTCTTAAAGCATGTTTTTGAGTCTGTTCGAATGGGTCAACAAGGAAGGGAAGTTTCAGGCAGATCTTGTATGCCTGGCCCTGGTGGCTTCCTTCATTTCCTTCCAGTATCAGTGCTAAACAGGAGTGAATGTCTTCAAGCCCTGTCTCACCCACCTCTAGCATCTTCACCCTGACTCTGCCCTAGAAGACCTTTCCTCCCATATCGTCAAGAAAACCAAAGTTGGTGTTTCACTTCTTCTCCCACCCAGAAACTTGGCTGCTGCATCTCCTGGATCCCTAGCTCCTTGCGCCCCATGATCCTGTCTCCTTCCTCAGCCCAGCTTCTGGCTGAGCACCCTCCACTTACTGTCTTCACTCCTACACGCTGCCCCTGCACGCTTCTCGCTTTTCTACCCTTCCAGCCCTGTACTCTGGGGACCTGTGCGTATGTTTGTGTAATTATCAATCTGTCAAACCAGGGAGATTGAGGCTGCAGTGAGCCGTGATCTCGCCACTGCACGCCAGTCTGAGTAACAAAGCAAGATCCTGTCTCTAAAATAATAATTATAGTTGGTGACACACATCTGTAGTCCCAGCTACTTGGGAAGGTGAGGCACAAGAATTGCTTGAGACCCAGAGGCGGAGGTTGGAGTGAGTCAGGATGGTGCCACACTCCAGCCTGGGCGACAGAGTGAGACTGTTTCAAAAAAAAAAAAAAAATCAGTCACTTGCTGGTCTTTGGATATAAATATACCATTTACTGGTGTCATCTGGGTACCTTTTACCAACATCTCTAAAACTGAACTCATCACTACATGAAACAAAAAATAACCTGCTCATCCTGTTGTATTCCTGCTCTAGCTGGATAGCACCGCTGCCCCAGCCAGTGAGAACCTTCTAGTATCTCTCTTCTTCCTCAGCTTCCATTTGGTGTCTTCAGCCCCTGACCTTTCCAGAGTTTCTGCGGCTCTTGGATTCGGCTAAGCATCCTTCCCCCATCCCCCATCCCCCAACACCCCTTCAGCTTAGCCTGTACAGTGTGTGTTTGGAGCCAGGGACATCACAGTTTGTCCCTTCACTGGTCTGCGAGCTCGCCTAGGGGAGGACCATCTCGCATTCGTCTCTGTGCCTTGCTTACCCGGTGCCCACGCCATGGCTCACGCCTGTAATCCAAGCACTTTGGGAGGCCAAGGCAGGTGGATCACTTGAGCTCAGGAGTTCCAGGACCAGCCTGGCCAACATGGTGAAACCCTGTCTCTCCTAAAGATACAAAAATTAGCCGGGCGTGGTGGTGCACATCTGTAATCCCAGCTACACGGGAGGCTGAGGCAGGGGAATCACTTGAACCCAGGACACAGAGGTTGCAGTGAGCCGAGATCGCACCACTGCACTCCAGCCTGGGTGATAGAGCAAGACTCGCCTCAAAAAAACAGAAGTTTCTATGTTAGAAAGATAGCAGGTTTTGAGTCTTAAGGTTAGGTTAAAAAAAAATGTCATTTGATACAAAAATACTACGGCGAAGACTTGGAATCATGCTAGAGTTTTTATTTGAGACACTATGCCTTTACGTCATTGATGGTTATTTGAAAATGCACATTTTAAACACCGCGATTATATTAGTAGCTGTTCTGTGGCACACACTAGAAATGATAGACTGTTGTGATGATATGGTTTAAAGACAAATGTAAAAATCTACTGTAAATAGACTTTAAGCCTGTGGGGAAAAGTAAGTATCTGAAACCTTGGAATAAAAGGGATTGTTAAGTGAAACCTCTCATATATTGAGGAAAGGGCTCAACCTCTTGAGTCAGGTAGACCCAGGTTCACAGGTCATTTCAGCTGTTATGTGACTTCAGTTTTCTCGTCTGTAAAATGGGGGTGGTAGCTATCTCTGACAGTAGGGTTTTTATGATAATTATGAATAATATACACAAAGCTTCTAGCACAGTGTCCCCCACATGACAGGCGCTGTCTCTGCTGGGTGTCGTCACATGCAGGCTTGGGGTTCAGTTCGTAACTGATCCATTATTCATTTATTTCAAGGCCCAGTTCTGTATTCCATATTAAGAGAGAGAGGAGCTTTGCAAACTTAGTCTAACTGAACACATTCCACAGAATCTGTAATGTTTTCCTTTCTGCAGAAGAAGAGCTATGCAGAAGTGATGCCCTACGCTTCTTCAGTTAGAAGGAAGAGGACATTTACTCTCATAGGAAGGAAGGAATGAGAGGGGGTGTGTGTGTGTGTGTGTGTGTGTTGAATTTTGCAAATTAATTTCTTCATTTGATTAGTGCCGAAGTTTGGGATCTGCCAGTACAATGTAGTTTAGAAAAGAAAAGCTTATTTTTGAGCAATGCCTTACATGGATGCTAGTATCAAGTGTATGCCATTTTGGTTTTTCTTTCCTATATACAATTCGTTTATTTATTGTACTTTATTTTTAAATGAATTTTTTATTTTTGTTGGTACATAGTAGGTGTATCTATTTGTGGGTTCTATGATTAGTGTACAATTGGCTACAGATTGTGGAGTTGAGGCCCTGGCTATGCTACCTGGCTCCTGTGTGATCACAGGTAAGTTAGTCAGTCTTTGGAGCCTCAGTTTCTTTTTTGGTGAAAGGGGCAAGGTGGTGGTACTCCTAGATGACTAAGGATTAAGTCCAGCCAGTTAACATTTGTAAATGGTAAAGAATGTGCTAAGTGTGGAAGGCTTTATAAATTGTAGCCATCACCATTAGAAGATTCATAGTGGGACGGGGGAGATCTTGTTTTAAAGCATTTCTGATGGTTAATTCTATAAAGATGACATTCGCAGCTGTTTTAATACAGAAAAAGAGTGATGTCCACTCAGGGTGAACCCGAGGCTAAGCAGCGTGTTTGTGAATGGAATAAGGGAATTACAGTGTATAAAACAGTTGCTAAATTGGATTTCTAGTGGACAGTTTAATTCGTAGGAGACTGTTGTCTCTGAAAGGAATATCTTGACTCCCTGAACAGCCAGTGAACATGCACAGTGATGTGTAGGGTCAGCATTAGATGCTGGCAATGCAGAGAGGACCGAGACACGGATTCTGCCCAGACATCTTTCTGTCTAGTGTCTGAGACGCCTTGCTGCTAATGAGACACACCTGGCTAACAGTGTTTAAGGAAAAAAGGCTGTATCTCTCAAATCTATTCTCTCGTAATGATACTGTGTTCACATTTTTTTGTTTCTCATTAAAATAGGTAGTTCTTGTGTTCCCTAATTCTGTTCCCCCCAGGAAGATTAAATGTTGCTGTTTAAGGGAAAAGATTAATTTCAGAAAAGTTTTCATTAAATAGTGTACTTGATGTTGAACTGAATGAAGCCTTAACAGTATGCATTTTCTTTGGATGTGTGCTTTATTGAAGGGATTTTAAATGCTCTCCCAGAGTAGAGCATATGAAATGATTTGAATATTCTTCACTAGATGTCGTTGATTTCTGAAATGTGCTTCTTCCCTCTTTCAGAGTTACTGGAGAATGTAACCCTAATCCATAAACCAGTGTCGTTGCAACCCCGCGGGCTGATCAATAAAGGGAACTGGTGCTACATTAATGCTGTATCCTTCCTGGACGCCGTCCGCAAGGCCAGCGTGTTGCAGCTCTCCCTCCTTTGGGTGCATGGGACTTAGTTCAGCCTCCGTGGGCCATCTAGCCCTACATTTGAATCCCCAAGCCTGGTTTATTATGACTCGGTCCGCCTACCTTGCTTATAAACAGGGTTATTCCTGGCCGCAGTCCGTCTCCCTCTAAAAGAGAGGATCTGTTGGCATATGAATGAGGGCTGCAGACAAGCTGACTCTCATTCGAGTGGTTACAGATCATAGGGCAGAGTAGCCACTTACAACTGGAAATTTGGTTTTAACTCATTGAACTATCTTGGATAAGTCAAGTTCTTGAATACAAACGATTGACTGCTTCGTAGATCCTCATATGGACATCACAGGAAAGTTACCCTAGTAATGATTTGGTTTATTCCTTTTTGTGGTGACGTGTCTAAGTAGTTCAATGTCCTTAGCCTACTTAGGTTTTCAGAGATGTTCTTGTGCTAAACGTGCCTTTAGGAAATGTGGTGTGTCTGTTTCATTCCTTTACGCTTCCTTACTGCCACTATGTAGACACTGCAGGCACTGGTTGCTTGCCCGCCGATGTACCACCTGATGAAGTTCATTCCTCTGTATTCCAAAGTGCAAAGGCCTTGTACGTCAACACCCATGATAGACAGCTTGTAAGTAAGGTGGTGAAGGATGTGTTATGTGGTGGGGTTTTTTCCCCTCTGATAATTAGAATTGAAATAGTTTAGTAAAGCTCTTGATTTCCTGCCAGTGAGTCCTATAATTCTGTCTTTTATAAAAAATAGATTGTTCGTGATTTTATATGGAAGTTAACCAGAAATGGAATTGGAGCATTATCTGTGTTCTTTAGATTCAGTAGAAAATATTTTTAATGTTTACCAGCATATATCACTTAAAATAGACCAAAAATGCATATAGAAAAGACTTGAGTTCACTAGCTATTACAGCATTGGTTACCTAAAATCTACTATACTCGTATAGCTGATATTCTACTTAGCCATCAAAGGTCTTTAGTAAAAGTATATATATACTGTTTAAAACTGCACTATTTAATGTTTTTTCCCCATGTTTAGTGTTCGGCTAATGAATGAGTTTACTAATATGCCAGTACCTCCAAAACCTCGACAAGGTTAGTAACAATGAGTTTTGTTGATGCTCTTACATATTGGGAGTTATGGAGACAGATGACTTAAATTTGGTAAATTCATTCATGGTGGGAAGAAAATGTCTGGACACCTGTGCCATTCTCAGCGTTCAGCCGGGTAGGGGGTGGGGGATTTTGATGAGGTTGCTTTTTTCATCATTTGTGACTTCATTGTCGTTAGGAAAACCTGTGTCCTGTTTCCATTGCAGCTCTTGGAGATAAAATCGTGAGGGACATTCGCCCGGGAGCTGCCTTTGAGCCCACATATATTTACAGACTCCTGACAGTTAACAAGTCAAGCCTGTCTGAAAAGGTCTGAGACTTCTCTCATGTCGCTAGGATCAAGTGTTACCTTTTTTTCCAGTATTTATGTGGTAACTGTTGCTTATTCGATATTTGCCCTCCGTCTCCAGCGCTGTAAGTAGATGTAGGTTTATAATAGAGTCCATTGCTTGGATGAATTGAAGAGTGGCCTTGCTCACACTCTTCATCATCTGACCTTGCTCAGATAACTTCTGTGGCGCACCAAGCACTGCTGTCAGTACTTTACGTATATTAACTTAGTTGACTCTGTGAATAAAGTATGATTATGGTCTCCTTCTTACAATTAAGAGAAGTGAATACACTGTCTGAAGTCATATAGCTAATGTGCATGGCACAACCCAGCTTTCAAGACAGCTGTCTTAACCACTGCACTATATGCCACTGGGGTAGAGTGGAGTGCATTGGGCCTGGAATGATGGCAGTATTCAGAAGAGCTTATGTCTTCATCATACTTACACGCTTTAGTAGCTATTTGATGTACTTGATTCCTTTACCTAAATTTTTTTTAAAATCATGTATTTTGTTACTACAGGAATGCGACCAAGGGGCCAGGGCGCCCTTATAAAAGGCCCTGGGGCTGTTGAGAGTGAATTGAGCCACCCTTAGCACAGTTTACTGTAGCATTTCTTTCCTCCCAGACTGAGTTGGTGATGACTGAGTACAAGCAGTTGAAATGATGCTTAGGGAGATGTATTCAGAGAGAAAACTGGTTGAGAAAAATGCCATTTAGGTCAAGTTTACTTGAAGCTTCCTTGCTTTGAAGAAGAGTAAATGTCGAGGGCATCGTAGCAGGATGCCACCAGGGGCAGCATAGATTTTTAAGCTCTTTAAATGCTTATAATGCAGCTTTTGGTATTGGCTTGGAATTATTTCCCAAGTAATGGGAACATGGTATTAGGGATGCAGAAACGGAATAAAGTGTGCCCTCTGCCCTCAGTGAGGGAATGAGATAAATGAATAGTCAACAAGAGAAGTACAAAGATACAGAGATGCCTTAGAATCCAGATGGGGCCACCTAGCTCAGGTGGAGGCAAAATAAAGTGGGTGCTCAGGAAGCCCTCTAGAATCATACACAGAGATAATGCTATGAACAAAAGCATCTTTTAAAGGTGACATTAATATGGGATGTGTTGGGCTCCCCAAGACCACCCTGAGGTTTGGGTGATTCACAGGAAGAACTCGGAAAATGTAGAAGCTGGTACACCTGTGGCTATGGTTTATGACAACAAAAGCATGCAAAGCAGAGTCAGGAAGGGAAAGGACAGATGAGGCGGGGCCTAAAGGAAACCTCCAGACTCCTCTCCCAGTGCAGCCAGAAGGCTGCGCCTAACTACTCCAGCACGAGGCTGTGACCACACATGTGAAATGCCGCCTCCCAGGGAAGCTCATTACAGACTCCGGGTCCAGAGTTTTTACTGAGGGCTGGTCCCATAGATACCATCTGCCTAGCTTGAACCAAAAGTCCAAACTCCCAAAACAAAAGCAAAAGTGTTAGCAGAAAGCACATTGCTTGCGCAAACAGGTTTAGGCAGAATCCCATATCAGTTATTGGACTGATGGGGACCTTGCTGAAAGCCAAGTTCCCAGACACCAGCCAACGTTGCAAGCAGGCCTTTCCAAGGAGAGCCACCCAGGCCTGCTGTGAAAAGTCTTCAGCACACTTTGGCTGTGCCAATTTTTGCCCTTTGCTGCACATGTGCAGAGCATGCACTCACGTGAACAGCTGCTGTCCACATCTACTATTTGGAGAGGGCAAGTAAACTTGAATGCAGTAGATGCTTCAGACAGAACAATTTGCAGGGCCTTGGAACAGGCAGTTGTGCTATGAAGAATGAAATATGAACTGATGATAAGTAACAGAATCAAACACTCCTGATGTGGGATTATTAAACTCTTGGGTGACTCATCTGTGAATGATTTTGCTGATGTATGTGTAAAACAGCTAACGCTTTAAATCAGTGGAGTTTTTCCACATATAGTTTGAGTTCTTTCCCGTGTAGTTGTCCGTCATCAAAGACAGACAGAAGCAGACATAGGGCTGCTTAGTTCACTGCTTGAGTGGTAACAGTAGTTGAACAGTGAACTGGCCCTAGACATCTAGTTCTTCGTCTTCTATTTTGTTTACCCAAGACAGAATTTTTTTTTTTTTAGTAACTTTTTTGTGATAAAGTCAATGTGGCAGGGTGTGGTGGCTCATGTCTGTAATCCCAGCACTTTGGGAGGCCAAGGCAGGCAGGTCGCCTGAGGTCAGGAGTTGGAGACCAGCCTGGCCAACATGACGAAACCCCGTCTCTACTAAAAATACGAAGATTAGCCAGATATGGTGGCACACACTTGTAGTCCCAGCTACTCGGGAGGCTGAGGCAGGAGAATCGCTTGAACCCGGGAGCTGGAAGTTGCACTGAGCTGAGGTTGCACCACTGCACTCCAGCCTGGGTGACAGAGTGAGACTTTGTCTCAAAAAAAAAAAAAAAGTAATATATATTTATTGAAGAAAATTTCGAAAATATAGAAAAGTATAAATAATAAAAATCCCCATTTAGAGATATGTGTTTAATCTGTTTCTCCTTTTCTTCCTACTCTTGGGATTTCAGCTATGCAAGGAAAACCCATGTCATCATGTCATTGTTTGGAAATACTTTACATCTTCCATTTCAGAGGAGGCATGATTGGACTTTGCAAGTACTGTATGTCCTGCAGGCCTTGGACAGTGATCGGTTCACACTAAAGTGATTATATTTGACCTTTTCAGGGTCGACAAGAAGATGCTGAGGAATACTTAGGCTTCATTCTAAATGGACTTCATGAGGAAATGTTGAACCTAAAGAAGCTTCTCTCACCAAATAATGAAAGTAGGTTATGGTCCACTTGCCCCACAGAGTTGTGCAAGAGTTGGCTGTAAACAAGCGTTGCATGCTCATATGTTATGTTGCTTCCCTGCCCCTCAGTTGTTTTCCCTTCGAATAGCATTTATTCCTTACGATAACTTACACCATCGAGAAGGTTATATTTAGGTAAATTACAGTTTATCCCGAACTTCTGCCATCTTCCTTCAACTTTTAATTAGGAAAATGATCAAGCATATAGAAAAGCTGAAAGAATCGTTTGATGAATATCTTTATAATTGCTGAGTGTAGTTTTAAGCATATTTTCTGATGCTGTACACACACCGTATATATATATGTACTATATCTGTCCTATCTATCCGTCCATATATACATACATACGCATACATTTTCCCTGAATGATTCAAAGTTAAGTTGCAGCTAACAGTCTAGTTCATCCCAGGTGCTAAAGCATCCCCTGAGAATCCGCTCCTGCATAACCACAGTCCCTTATCTAACTGAGAAAACCAACTGTAATGACATGGTAATATCGACTTTGCAGAGCATCTTCACATTTCTCCAGTCAATCCCAGGAGTGTCTTTTCTAGGAGTTTATGTAAGCAAGGATCCGGTGGTGGTGCACCTGTTGGCGATTGGTTGCTGTGGATCCAGTGCCGTTGTGCCTGTTGCGATTGGTTGCCGTGGATCCAGCGGCGTTGCGCCTGTTGCGATTGGTTGCCGTGGATCCAGCGGCGTTGCGCCTGTTG
>NW_012098098.1:1784379-1796920 GCF_000951045.1 Mandrillus leucophaeus
GATTGGTTGCCGTGGATCCAGCGGCGTTGCGCCTGTTGCGATTGGTTGCCGTGGATCCAGCGGCGTTGCGCCTGTTGTGATTGGTTGCCGTGGCTCTTAATGTAGAACACACCCTGATTTCATTTTGAAAGCTACAGTTGACAGATCTGTGCCTTTTTATTTTTTGCTATTCTTGTTGTAAATAGTAGTCTAAGTAGATGCTCTCCTTTTCAGAACTGACGATTTCCAATGGCCCCAAAAACCACTCAGTCACTGAAGAAGAGCAGGAAGAACAAGGTGAAGGAAGCGAGGACGAGTGGGAGCAAGTGGGCCCCCGGAACAAGACTTCCGTCACCCGCCAGGCGGATTTTGTTCAGACTCCAATCACTGGCATTTTTGGTGGACACATCAGGTTTGTGCTTTTCTAGAATAACTTAATATTTGCCTTTTCCGGGGTTTCGCCACGTTGGTGAAGAGGGGAAGGTGTGAGGCTTGTCTTGAGACTTCTTGGACATGATGTTTTGCATCTTGCTCCCCTGCCTGCTCTTCTCTTGCACTTCCTGATGCTTCCCGAGTCAGCCCCCACGGCCCATTCTCTGCCTGCTGGCGCATGTCTGCAAAGGACAGGGAGCTCCTCACTTCTGCTCCGTCAAGTTCAGCTGCTCATTGCTAGGGAGTAAGAGAAAAGCCAGCTAATTGGCCATACGCCGTGGTTCTTGCCTGTAATCCCAGCACTTTGGGAGGCCAAAGAGGGTGGATCACCTGAGGTCAGAAGTTCGAGGCAAGCTTGACCAACATGGTGAAACCCCGTCTCTACTAAAATACAAAAATCAACCAGGTGTGATGATGGGCACCTGTAATCCCAGCTACTCGGGAGGCTGAGGCAGGAGAATCGCTTGAGCCCGGGAGACAGAGGTTGCAGTGAGCCCAGATTGTGCCATTGCACTCCAGCATGGGTGACAGAGTGAGACTCTGTCTCAAGAAAAAAATAAAGATATAGGAGAATATCATCATGACTTGGGGGTAAGCAAAGGTTTCATAAGTTAGGTCATAAAAAAGTAATAACCATAAGAGAAAAAAATATATATATATTTATTAGACTTCATCAACATTTAAAACTTGCAGCATTAAAACTGTCTCCAGGAGGCAGAGGTTGTAGTGAGCCAAGATTACAGCACTGCGCTCCAGCCTGGGTGACAAAGCGAGACTGTGTCAAAAAAAAAAAACCCAGCTAGTCAAACCATGTGTTTTGGTAAGAGCAGAAATTAATGTATCTGGAGGAATTTCATTTATTTATGTTAATAAATTGTGTATATTTAAAGTATACACAAGATATTACGAAATAGAGATAGTAAAATAGTTGCTAGAGTGAAGCAGATAAACATATTCCCCATCACAGTTACCCTTGTGTGTGTGTGCACATGGCAGGAGCAGCTGTTTACCCATTTCACAAAAGTCCCAAATACGGTGCACTATGAGGAGCTCTTGTCCGATGTTCCACATCAGATCTCTAGGCCTGTTCACCTGTGTCGCTACCACTTGGTGTCCTTCGACCTACATCTCCCATTCCCACTCCCCACCCCTAGGAACCACTGTTTTCCCTATCTCTGTAGTTTTGTCTTTTTTTTTTTTTTTTTTTTTTTTTAAGATTCCATGTATAAGTGAGACCATGCAATATTTTTCTTTCTGTGTCTGGTTTATTTAACTTAGTATAACATTCCCCAGGTTCATTTGTGTTGCGGCAAATGGCAGGGTCTTTTTTACAGCTGAATAGTATTCCCTTGTATATATATACACCAGTTTCTTTATCCATTGGCCCATCCACAGACAGTTGTTTCCCTTTTCGGCTGTTGTGAACTGATTGGAACCGGGTGAGCTAGAGAGTGAAGGGAGTCTGAAGGGAGGTCTTTTTTACACGGACGGACACGTGACTGGACTGGAGGCCCCGGCACCTGGCTGTGTGCCAGTTCCCTTAACCAGCTTTTTGCCCATTCACAAAGTCCTTGGGAAAGGTTTTTCTTTATTTACCTGAGAGCTTTTCAGTACCACTGTGATGTGGAATTCAGCAAAACTTGTATCATCTCCAAGCAGGTTTATCCATCGAAAGTACTGAAAGGGCCTCATTGCAGTCTGATTTCCTTTCTGAGGCCTCGCAGCATAACCCCCAGGCTGGCATTTCAGTGACACTCTTAGTCTTGCTGTCCCAAATGCTGTGTACCTGGAAGAAATACCACCCCTTTTAAGGCATCAAGACTTGATTCAGTCTCTCAGTTCTGAGATTGAATCAGCAACTTTCAACAGGTGAATAATAAGAACCTCAGAAACCTGCACTGACTCCCTCAGAAGCTGGTTTCTGGTCCTCCGTGGAAGTGGATTTAGAAGCCAGTTGAGTAGCCATGTGACCTTAAACAAGCCACTTCTGTGCTCTGCGCCGTGAGCTCCGTTCCACCAGCCCCTTTCTATTCTGGTGCTCTGTGGGGTGTCCACGGCAGCTGTGTGGTCAGTTGTCGCCTGAGAAACGCCTAGCCCCGACCACTGCCTGTGGTTCCTTGGGACATGTGGTGTTGGCAGGGAGGCACCAAGGTCCAGGTTAGTGTGCAGCAGTGAGGGGCGGCTGTGCCTTTTGCTCCTTCAGCCCAGCAGCCTGGTTTAGGATTGTGGGAACACCCCCTCGGGATGGGAGAGAAGGATGAAGGGACAGCTCAAATGGAGGCATCAGGAACATGGTTTTCGTGCAGAGGTCGGGTATCAGAATTTCAAGGCCGCAGAGGGTCAGCATACTCAAAGATCCCAAATTTGTCTAAGAGTAACCAGTGGAAAATACCAGCGTCCACTTTGGAGGACTTGCTGGCTCAGATCGAATGGCTCTGTCATGGCTGCTAGCTACATCCTCTAAGGGTTCTCTGTGTTGAAATTGGTTGTTGATGTTTCTTTTTGAAAAACAGTAAAGCAAAGATAAAGAATTCTTACAACATAGGAACTTCTTTTCAGCCATTTTGAAGCATGATTCTTTATTCACACCAATTGAAAGATTTTCTTCTAAAACTCAGCCTCTTCAGATGTTTCTCAGTTTCCCCAGGAAGACCTTTCTTCCCCGGTGCCACCTTTGCTAAAACACAGGACCACTGAGTCAAGAGGGCTTCTTGTTGATTTCTCTACCAGCTCTCACGAGAGCTTTCCCCACTACTGTATCCCTCTCTGGAACCAGGGGAACTGTTGTCACTGAAGTCTTCATACTGTAAAGGAGCATGGAGATGCCTAATTAAACCCTGGACAGAAAAGCTTTTAGCGAGCTCTTCACCACATCTGTTCTGGAAAGCCTGAGTACCTGTCCACACCCGTTTTATTCCGTTTAGAAACTAGGTCACTGAGACTGCAGAAATAGAATCCCTTGTTGAACCCCTGGCATGTTCCCTTGCTGAGGCTAAATGAGAGATGGGCCGAACACACAATTTTTACTCAGAAAAACTTAGAAAAAGAAAAAAAAATGAAGTGAAAAACCAGCTAAGAAAACAAGGTCAAATTGGCACCCTTCTTGGAAGGATGGCAGCCTTTTTTCCTGGAATGTTAACTTGTTTTTTATTCTACACACCCTACTCCCCTTCTTCTTTTTGTAAGACATTTTTATAGGAGGAAAATGCCATTAACAATCGTCTGTTTACCTTGGGATTTCCTCTGTTTTATTAGAACAGGCTATGATACTTGGAGAAAATGGAAAGCATCGGCATTTTGAGGCCATGGCAGGGTAGCTGCGTTTGTGAACTGGTGCAGTAAATAACAGTGTGGAGAGGAGGTGAAAGAATTTGGAAAATGAAATATGTTTTCTTTCAGAGCACTGGCGCTGGGAACATTTATCAACTGGTAGATTTAGTTGTTAGAAATACTAAGGAGGTGCTATTCAGCAGAATTATTTTTAAATTCAGTATATTTTTGGCTTTTCTCTGTGGTCTTTTGAAAGTGATACTGAATAATCTTATTTTCAGTGTTTATTCCTCTTGGTTAATCTTAAGGGAAAGTGGCAAGGAGTGGTCTCTTAATTTTTTTGTTTTTGCTTTCAATTCTTAGGTCTGTGGTTTACCAGCAGAGTTCAAAAGAATCTGCCACTTTGCAGCCATTTTTCACGTTGCAGTTGGATATCCAGTCTGACAAGATACGCACAGTCCAGGATGCCCTGGAGAGCTTGGTGGCAAGAGAATCTGTCCAAGGTTATACCACAAAAACCAAACAAGAGGTATGTTCACACTTGATTTTGAACCTTTCTACTGAGGTGCTCTGGTTTGGTGGAAAGAACACAGCATTAGGAATGAGGGGAAATGGATCTGAGTTTCGCCTCTCAAATCAGTTGCTTAACCGTTTTTGTACTGAAAGTTTTTATGCTTTTATAATGAAATGGTTGAAACATCCCAAGGGCCTCTTTTAGCTCTAAATCATATTACACAAGGTAATGATCTCCTTTTGGATTGTTTATCTTGAGCTACATTTAATTTTCTGACAATCTAATCATATCACAACATCAATACTACCTCTGACAGAGGCCAAGTAGCTTATTTATGTTCATGATACCGTAGGGTACAACTTTCATTAGATTAGTTAGGATGTCAAAGAGATTCCAAACACATCTGTTTTGCATTTGATTGTAGATCTTCCAGGTCATTGTAAAAATAATATAGTCATTGTTCTGATGCTTGTTACTTTGATTTAATCTGGAAAAGATAAGATCCTGAGTCTTTCAGTCTTCATGAATTTAAGACTATCAGATCATAGCTTGGTGGAGTCCTTGTCAACTCAGTCAGGCGAGACAGATAACATTCTGCCCTGTGAGAGCTGATTAGTTCCTGGCTGTCCAGATGTGCCGGCTTATGACTGTTTTCTATTCTGCCGCAGAGAGTGTCTTCTCTGTTATGTATCTTAGGTTGTGGCAGTGAATTCATAAAATGCACTGGGGAGATGAATGCAGGCTGATAATTATGGACAATCCATAGCATTCCTGCAAAGCGATATTTGAATAATGAGCAGTGGATGGCAGCTACAAGGTAAAATAAGATGCCTCAGCGTAGAAGACTTGTCATCACATCGTATGAATGGGATGGATCTATCTTTGGCTTATCTTGCGTGCTCTGAGTCAAAAAGAGCAAAGTAGGACATCGGGACCCTTAGCACCTCAGGGGTGTCCTGCTGTGGACTGGTCCACCCAGGCTCTGGGGGAGAACTGTAGAAGTTATGCTTAATCTTCTGCCGTATTTGCAGACTTGCATCTCATGGGCGATTTTGTTTAAAAAATAGAAGCAGTAGGAGCCCGAGGCAGAAATTTGGTAGTTGACTTCAGTGAATGAGCTAAGAAGAGTCTGGCGGTGGACCTCGTGGAAGAGAGACAGGGAAAAAGTGGGATTTGTGTTGGGGAGGTTGGTTGGGTGGTTCAGTTGTGCATTGAGTCTGGATGACTGTCGGCTAGGCTCTCTTCTGTGGCAGCTGCAACTCCAGAGATGGCTCCCTGGCCCTGGCTGCTGTTCCACTCTGCTTACGCTGTTTCTTGAGCCAACTATGGGAGTCTTTGGCCACCCACGCTGTTGGGGAGGTGGTCAGCCTTTCTGTGGGCTACCTAGGGAAGACCCTTTTGTAATGTGTCTGTTTTTCTCTTTTGCTTCTGCTGCAATTACAGTTTGACTTTGCTGGGGTGGGCTGGTAGGGGTGGTGGTGTGAGGGCAGGGATTGAGGCATAGGCAGTTGTCAGCCTGTTGTTAGATGGTAGTGAAGAAAGAATGGTTTGTCCTAAATAGCAGGTTTGAAGAAAGGCTTCAAGAAAGACGGTGGGCCAGGTGTGGTGGCTCATGCCCGTAGTCCTAGCACTTTAGGAGGCTGAGGCAGGAGGATTGCCTGAGCCCAGCAGTTTGAGGCTACGGTGAGCTATGATCGCACCACTGCAGTCCAGCCTGTGCGATAGTGAAACCTTGTCTCTAAAACTTAAAAATAAATAAAAATAAAGGAAAGCTGGCATTTTGGTGGACTCCTGAAGATAGAAAAAGAAAGCTGCTAGCTGTTCTGGCTGCACGGTTGTTGTAGTGTGTCATCAGATGAGATCAGGACCACTCTGAACAACAGATGTTCGAGGACGGTTTTGGACAGCCTGTATGGAAGTATCTATAAGGAGCACATTACGTATTTTCTTGAATGTGATTTTTTTTTAAGTTTTTAAAATACCAACTTTATTATGTTTTAGATTAGAAGTGTTTTTCTGTGGGAACATGTGAAGGTTTTGGGGAAAATAGGATTATATGAAATATTTGCTGTATAGAAAATGTCTGCCTTTATTGAGTGATTAGAAATTAAGCCTCAGTTTGTCTGGAAACCCAAAATACACATTTAATAATTTTGGATTAACCATTTAGTGAATCAACTGAGAGTGTTAACGTGAAAATCAGAGATCAGTAAGCACTGAAAAGCATCCTAGAGATAATTCAGCCCTGCTCTCTTAATTCACAAGTGAGGAGACTAGGTCTTACAGTCCCCATCTCTGCTTATAACTGTTGAGCTGTGTTCACACCCTTCATTCACTCAGAAGTGCTTGTTGGCTATGGAGACACTAGAACATAAAGATGCTTGGGAATGTGGAGCTGTGCGAGGTGGTTTTTGCTCCTATGACCTTAGTCTAGGTGGGAAGACAGGCATGGAAGGGTCTGGAAGGTTAATAAACCCAACCAGTGATGACTTATGAGCTTGCCTAATACCCTTGAAAATGCTTTCAACTAGATGTGAATCTAGTTCTCTGACAGTTTTTAAATTGTGTTATATATGCTGCTATCTTTTGTATTGTTATTTTTAAATTACTCACACAAAAAGTATTCTCCAGGCCAGACGCAGTGGCTCACGCCTGTAATCCCAGCACTTTGGGAGGCTGAGGCAGGCAGATCACGAAGTCAAGAGATCGAGACCATCCTGGCCAACATGTTGAAACCCCATCTCTACTAAAAATACAAAAAGTAACTGGGCATGGTGGTGTGCACCTGTAGTCCCAGCTACTCAGGAGGCTGAGGCAGGAGAATCACTTGAGCCTGGGAGATGGAAGTTGCAGTGAGCTGAGATCACACCACTGCACTCCAACCTGGGTGACAGAGTGAGACTCCATCTCAAAAAAAAAAGTATTATCCAAATGAATATGGGAAGCATCAAAAAGTTTGTAAGTACAGAGAATGATAGATAAAGGGATTAAGTGTTATTTGTAAAGATGCATCTTAATAACAACCTGACTTTATTTAAAAGCAGCATTCATTAGACCTGTGAAAGTACTTCAGGAACAGATTAAATTAATAAAACTCATTATTAGAATAAATAGCTTTAAAGGTTATTTAAAACATCTGATTGGCCTGGAATCCCAGCACTTTGGGAGACTGAGGCGAGCAGATTGCTTAAGTCCAGGAGTTCAAGACCAGCTGGGCTCATGGCTGTAGTCCCAGCCACTCGGGAGGCTGAGGTGGGAGAATCACCTGAGCCCAGGAAGCCAAGGCTGCAGTGAGTGGTCATCATGCCACTGCACTCTAGCATAGGCAAGCAGAGTGAAATCCTGTCTCAAAAAACAAAAACAAAAGCAAAAAAAAAACCCATCTAGTTGAAAAAATATACTGGTAGCAGTTTTATCAGTCCTATCAGAGTTATTTTAAAATGGGTCAATACTAGGCCGAGCGTGGTGGCTCAGGCCTGTAATCTCAGCACTTTGGGAGGCTGAGGTGTGTGGATCACCTGAAGTCAGGAGTTCAAGACCAGCCTTGACAACATGGTGAATGAAGCCCCTTCTTTACTAAAAATACAAAAATTAGCCAGATGTGGTGGTGGAAGCCTATAATCCCAGCTGCTCAGGAGGCTGAGGCAGGAGAATCGCTTGAACTCGGGAGACGGAGATTGCAGTGAGCCGAGATTGCACCACTGCACTCCAGCCTGGGTGATAGCGTGAGAACTCCCTCCCGAAACAAAAGGTGGAGGAGTCAGTACATAAATAAGGTGGTACTAAGTTAGCTTTTTAATTCTTACGCTAATTCGTCGGTAATGCCCCAGAGTAAAGTTCTTAAGAGTTTACAGCTGGACTTCGGGGACCCAAGAGACTCTCTGCAGTTGTGCTTACAGGAATGTGTGCATTTCTCTTCCTTTTCTTTTTTCTTTTTTCTTTTTCTCTGAGACAGGGTCTCATGGTGTTGCCCAGGCTGGAGTACAGTGGCGCAAACTCAGCTCACTGCAACCTCCACTTCTCAAGCGATTCTCTTGCCTCTGCTACCCAAGTAGCTGGGGTTACAGGCGCCCACCACCACGCCTCGCTAATTTTGTATTTTTAGTAGAGACAGGGTTTCACCATGTTGACCAGGCTGGTCTCGAACTCCTGACCTCAGGTGATCTGCGTGTCTCAGCCTCCCAAAGTGCTGGGATTAATAGGCGTGAGCCACTGCACCTGGCCATGTGCATTTTCTTAAGAGGAGCATTGGTAGTCTCAGAGCTTCTGCGAGGCAGGAAAAGCCATGAAGCCCTGCCAGAGAACTCTCAGGCCTCAGCCCTCAGAGGACATCTTTGAGCGGAAGGTGGATGTGTTGTCAGCTGTTGCAAGTAAGACAGGGACGGTGTGTCCTGGTGTGCTTTGTGTCTTAGGTTGAGATAAGTCGAAGAGTGACTCTGGAAAAACTCCCTCCTGTCCTCGTGCTACACCTGAAACGATTCGTTTATGAGAAGACTGGTGGGTGCCAGAAGCTTATCAAAAATATTGAATATCCTGTGGACTTGGAAATTAGTAAAGGTAATGCACACATGAGGTCGGGAGTGTTCGTGGTGATACACTCCTGCAAATCAGTAGCTCAACCCTGTAGCATTTCTTTATGATGCCAAGAGTGAGGACATTCTCTTGCTGGACTTGGACTTGTTTTAAGTTTCTTAACTTGTAATAGACCTTAATACTAAAATTCTCATGAAAATGGCCTGTTAAAAACAGAGGCAAAAATAACAACTTTATAATCTTACTAGATTAGAAAAATAGGAGCTTTTGTCTATCAAAAAGAACATCACTTTTCTGTGAACATTTCAGGGATGAATGGTGCATAATTTGCCTTACACTGAGTGTTAACAGCTGTGTTGACTAGCCCGGTTAGGTGGCTTTTTAGTGAAGTAAGAATGATTTCTCATAGGCGGTGAGAGTCCCTTCTAACCTCTAGTTGTGGTGGCGCACAAGTAGGACATGTGGCACTTACCAGCCTCAAGTCTCTGTCAGGTCATGGGCTCAGCACTTTTTGGAAGCAGTTTTAAAGAGCCCCGGGTTAAAGGCATCTTGGTAAAAGCACAGCTTCAAGAAGACTTTTCTTGAAAGCTTCAGAATTTGTGAAAACGTATAGTACAACACTGAGGCTTGATTGGGACTGTGATTAGCTAGAGAGGATTCTCAGAATATCGAGGTATCTGGGAAGCAGAAAAGAGGACACTGGACCTCCCTCCTGGGTCTTGTAGAGGAACAAGCCTGAACCGAGAAGCCCTCTTCCCCTTCCTCCCCCGGCACAGCAACCCCACCTCACACCTCCTTCCATGTAGATGATCCAGGAACTGTGGGCATGGCTGGTTTCTAGCCGGCTTCCTCTCTACCCTAGGGGAGCCCTATACCTTCCCTTGAAGACTCAGACACTGTCTCTCCCAGGCCTCTACACAAGAGCTGTGCTCCCTGCTGACTGACTTGGCTGCTGTGCTGGGTTTAGTGTCCATTGCTCCTCTCACACTTCCGGCTGCTTTATCACTCATCAGCGGATTGCTTTTTAATCCCATTTGAGGACCAGCAAGAGGAAGAAAGATGCCAGTGAGAATCATGTAACAGATCCTCCTCCCCATTGTATTCTGTCCATCTGGAAACCTAGAATGCTGGCTGAGTCAAAGAAGGCATCCTCGACCTCTGCTCCTGCATCTTCACTCGCCTCCAGATCAGCTGTCTGAGCTGACTTGGATATTTTTCTATAGTGATTTTACTTTTATATCTTTTCTTGCTTGCTGTATTTTTATATCAGCTGCTGCCTCTAATACGTTATCAAAGTATGACATAAATGGGTGCTGGGCGCAGTGGCTCACGCCTGTAATCTCAGCACTTTGGGAGGCCGAGGCAGGCGGATCACCTGAGGTCAGGAGTTCAAGACCAGCCTGACCAATGTGGTGAAACCCTGTCTCTTCTAGAAACACAAAAATTAGCCTGGCATGGTGGCGGGCGCCTGTGATCCCAGCTACTTGGGAGGCTGAGGCAGGAAAATCGCTTTAACCCGGGAAGCAGAGGTTGCAGTGAACTGAGATCATGCCACTGCACTCCAGCCTGGGCAGCAGAGCAAGATTCCATCTCAAAAAAAAAAAAAAT
This sequence comes from Mandrillus leucophaeus, assembly GCF_000951045.1. Taxonomy (NCBI): domain Eukaryota; kingdom Metazoa; phylum Chordata; class Mammalia; order Primates; family Cercopithecidae; genus Mandrillus; species Mandrillus leucophaeus. Next base: position 1,794,716 of record NW_012098098.1, read on the forward strand.
TACAGAAATGGGGACAAGAGGATCTCACTTAGGTCATTGGGTAGGCAGTAGAGAAGGAACCACTGATGGCTGCCTCGAACAGCGCACCATCGACGGACTCTTGTGTCCATGGAAGTGGTACTTCTGCATGCAGTAAGAGCAGGGAGTTCGCACCTCGTAGTAGCTGGTAGACTGGTTCCTATTTGGAGAAGTCGTGTTGCTGTTCTTTAATTGAAGTTTTTTTGTTTGTTTTTTGTTTTTCTTCAAGACGGAGTCTTGCTCTGTCACCCAGACTGGAGTGCAGTGGCGTGATCTCAGCTCGCTGCAGTGTCCGCCTCCCATGTTCAGGTGATTCTCCTGCCTCAGCTTCCTGAGTAGCTGAGACAACAGCCACGCGCCACCACGCCTGGCCAATTTTTTTTGTATTTTTAGTAGAGATGGGGTTTCACTCTGTTAGCCAGGATGGCCTCGATCTCCTGACCTCGTGATCTGCCCGCCTCAGCCTCCCAAAGTGCTGGGATTACAGGCGTGAGCCACCGTGCCCAGCCTATAATTGAAGTTTTATGATCTGACTCATGTAAAATATTTTAATTATTGGATGTTTCATAACTGTTTTGTTTTTAAGTCAGCAGCGTTTTTCTTTTCCATTTTGTGGAGCACCTGCTTTTAAGGGGCCTCCCGCAGGAGCATCACAGCCTCGACCATTGCTCCTGTTTCTTCAGAGGCTGGCTGCGCATTTTGTGTCCTGCTACATCACATGGCTCATCTTCCTCATGAGTCAATTTTTATGCAACTAAAGGGATGAAGTGTTGTTTTGTTCCTGGTCTGACAGGCGGTTTCCTTGCTGGGGAGAATGTTGTTAGCCATTTTTTGCTGCTGTTACCCTGAGCCTTTCTAAAAGTGCTTCAAGCCATTGATATTTTGTTTTCCAGAACTGCTTTCTCCAGGGGTTAAAAATAAGAATTTTAAATGCCACAGAACCTATCGGCTCTTTGCAGGTGAGTACATTTGTACAACATTACTTCTTCAATAAAACACTGATGAAAGGGATTATATGTGGGCACAATTTTGCTGAAACACAACTTAGCATAGCGACCAGATGCTCTACTTAGGTATCCTGTGGCCTTGTGAGTCAGGGAGTCGTGTGAGAGTTTTACCTGAAACTCTGCGTAGATGACGGATTGTCATCTTGGCCCTGAGGAGAGAGAGCAGAAGACCTTGCTCAAAGTGCACATTTCTGTCTTTGAGTCAGAGGAGGGAGTTTCAGGCTCCCAGGCTGGCTGTTTGAGAATGTGACCTCTCCCAGCTGCGCTTGTGGCGCCTGTGGGTGGCAGTGCTGTGGAGTTTCCACGACACCTGGTCTCCCGGCCAGGTTAGGTGAGCGCGCCCCCAGCCAGTGATCCCTGCGTCCTCCTCCATAGATATTGTTAGGGCCGCTTGAGAGGGTGGGCCCAATTACACAAGCCCCTCGGCGGCCAGGCCCCCCAGTCGCTCATGAGAAATCTCCCAAGAGGGCGAATGGCACCCCCTGTTCCCTCATGGGTGGGCTTTGAGACCTCTTCTGTCTCCTGGCTTAGGCTCCCTGCAGTATCAGTTTTTCTTCCACACATTCCCTTTCCATTCTGTCTTCCCTTCTATCCTCCTCTCTCTTTTATAGCCTCGTTTTTTATGCCTCTGAGTCTTGGCCTCTTTGGATCGTTGCTGTTTGCAGCACTTCTGTTGGCTTCCCAGGCTGTTTTGATTACATGTTTCTGGCTTCTGTGTCTTTCCTCCTCTGGTGTGGCCTTTGGTGAGCTGTTTGTATCGTAACATAACACTGCCATTTATTGACCTTCACACATGTATGGAACCTCTTCCCAAGATACCATTCTTTTATTCCTTACATGTGTCCTTGAAGATGGAAGGTGGGATCCCCATTTTATAAAAGAATCAACCAGAACTCAAGGAAAAAACTCACCACTCTGGCCTGCAGTGGCAGAGCAGGGCTTCAAGCTCCTTTCTGCCTCAGCTCACACCCAGTGTTTTAGGAAGTTTGGCCAGGGGTGAGGGCCCCAGGAGTGAGGGCCCCAGGGGTGGGGGCCAGGGGTGAGGGCCTAGGGGTGGGGGCCAGGGGTGAGGGTCCCAGGAGTGAGGGCCCCAGGAGTGAGGGTCCCAGGAGTGAGGGCCCCAGGGGTGAGGGCCTAGGGGTGGGGGCCAGGGGTGAGGGTCCCAGGAGTGAGGGCCCCA
>NW_012098098.1:1796970-1806802 GCF_000951045.1 Mandrillus leucophaeus
CCAGGGGTGAGGGGCCCAGGGGTGAGGGCCCCAGGGGTAAGGGGCCTGGGGTCGGGGCCAGGGGTGAGGGCCCAGTGGGTGAGGGGCCAGGGGTGAGGGCCGCAGGGGTGAGGGCCCAGTGGGTGAGGCTCAGGGCCACACTAGAAGGGGCCAGGCTTCTCTCTCTTTCTCTCACTATTCACTCTTCCTTTTGACTCTCTTTCCTTTTCTCCCCCGATCACAATTCCTCCTCAACTTGCTGGGCCTCAGACAGGATGGCCATGGGCACCACGCGCTCCTGGGTGTCTCCAGTCCTGTCCGTCCGCTGCCTGGAATGGAAAGTCTGAGTCCTCAGACTCTGCAGCCAGCCAGTATCCAGCCTGGCTCCCTCGAGTCTGGCACCCAGGTCCCAGTGGGTGGCCAGCAGTTTCTCTGCCTTCTCCCTGCACCTCTTCCCCTGGGGGCTCTTGTGGGGAACATCACTGGGCAGGGGCAGGGGCTGGGGATTGCTCGTCTCCTGGTCAGGGCCCCAGTGTGAGCACACACACCCCGCTCCCCCACTCTGCAACCTGCCATGCCCCAGGACCCCAGGACCTCAGGACCTGGGCCTGGGTTGCTCTCCCCTGCCATCCTGAATCCTCAACCCCAACCCATTCTTTTTTGAGATGCAGTTTCACTCCGTTGCCCAGGCTGGAATGCAGTGGCACAATCTCCATTCACTGTAACCTCCGCCTCCCGGATTCAAGTGATTCTTGTGCCTCAGCCTCCCCAGTAGCCGGATTACACCACATCCAGCCAATTTTTGTATTTTGAATAAAGACGGGGTTTTGCCCTATTGGCCAGGCTGGAAGCATATTCTGATCTTGGAAATGAGGTCACTGGACTGGTTAGAATTACCTATAGAATGAGCAGAGGAACACTTTAAGAACTGCTATGATGGTGACGCCCAGGAGAAGCAATCTCGCACACGAACTTTTCAGCCGGTTCTCAGCGCTCCTGTCAGGTGTGAATGACACATGGCTTGGCCCAGGCTAGTTATCTGGGCTGCTGCTTACGAAACTAGAATGGTGACATGCAGTCCCCCCTTGAAATTTTAGAATGGAGATGTCTTGTGGGAAAGACAGATTAGTAAAACCCCCAAGTCCTGCAAATTCTACTGACAGTTGCTTTGAAACAAAACTCTTAGCCCAGTCAGTTAGGTCTGTGAGGTGAAGATCCAGGACGGAAGTCTCAAAGTGAACTTGGGATCTGGGGGACATGCTGCTGTCATGAGTGCTTCCTGCCCTTTCACAGGATGGCTGTGACTTGTGCAGTACGGGATGAAGCTGTGCCCTTGGATTGACTGTGTCGCTGGCTTTCCACTGTACAGGCCCCACAGTCTTGCTCTCCCTGTGCTATTCCGTGTCTTCCGGGGTCCCTGCACAGAGGATTTCTTTGTGCAGAGCCCAGGAGTCTGACTGGTGGCCTCAGTCGTAAGCACTGTCCTCTAGCCAGCCAAGGTCCCTGGCCCAGAGAGGACTCAGGCCTCCTGCCGTCATTTAGCCCCTCCACGTGACAGCTGCAACTAGGACCTGGTGATGTTTGACCTTGTTTTAGTGCTGAAATTTCCTAGCAGCGAAGTCTTACACCTCTCCTGGTTCCTGTTCTTTTGTGCCACTGATGGTGGACGCAGCTTAGCAGGCTTCCCTGTCATTCCTCCTGAAATGCCACCGGACTGCTGCCTTCCCCAGGCTGATGTCTGCTGCTGGCCAGGCAGACCTCAGCCCCTCTGCTCCATAGAAGTGGAGGATGTGGCTGTCTTTTAATGTTTTCATGACATCTTCTAACGGATTTTTTTTTAGGCCTTTGACTAAGGCTTCTTGGTTATAGGATCTTTTTTTAAAGTAAATAGCAAGTTGTGTGTGTGTGTTCTGTTAAAACATTATTATAGAAAAATGGAAAAATTTTTTAAAGGTAAATGCGTAACTACCAGCACTATCTCCGCAGTGCCCCACCACAGCTCCACGCCCAAGCGACCGTGATTAGCAGTCCCAGTGTCCCTCCTGCCGTGTGGGCCCGCACAGGGAGATTGTGTCTCGTGTCGTTGGGATAAATGGGCCACGGAAGGCCTAAGGACCTTGTTTTCTCATTTAATATGCCACAAGTATATTCCTGCGTCACCATTCTTAATCTATTCCATGAAAAAATAAATCGTGTTATTTTAATGTAATTTACTCCTCAGTCATTTCTTCTAGTGGCCATTAAGGTTTTCCATTTTTTCACTGTTATAAATGACATCATAATCTCTGTCCAAGATTCAGATAATCTCTTCAGGACAGTCTAGAATTAGATCAGCCGGATCCAAGGGCATGAACCAGGTCTCTAAGTCTGTACAGCTGATGGCTGTGTAGGAGTGTCTTTGTGAGGTGTGGGACATTTTAAATATGTCGTTAATACGTGTACATGCACACACGTGTATCTCTCTGACTTACCCTTACCTTGCAGTTACAGAAAAGTTTTTTTGATGGATTGCTTGCATGTTTGAATTGAAATAGCATCGGTTTGTGTGATGACATCTCTCTGTCCCACCTGCTTTGGAGAGGGGCTTCACACATAAGATGCATCCCTGGAGGGAAGTCGGCAGAGACCTGTGGTGATGTGTGTGCAGTGCTGTTCTCACTCTGCCGCCTGCTGGGCTCTCTTGCAGTGGTCTACCATCACGGCAACAGTGCGACGGGCGGCCATTACACTACAGACGTCTTCCAAATCGGTCTGAATGGCTGGCTGCGCATCGATGACCAGACAGTCAAGGTGATCAGCCAGTACCAGGTGGTGAAACCAACTGCTGAACGCACAGCCTACCTCCTGTATTACCGCCGAGTGGACCTGCTCTAAACCCTCTGTGCGCTGTGTGTGCGCCCAGTGCCCGCCTCGTAGGACGCCACCTCACACTCACTTCCCGCCTCTCTTTAGTGGCTCTTTAGAGAGAAACTCTGTCTCCCTTTGCAAAAGTGGGCTAGAATGAAAAGGAGATGCCTTGGGGTTCGTGCACAACATAGTTTCTGTTGACTCTAACTTCCAAATCAAAATCACTTGGTTGAAACAGACTGTCGCTTGATTTTAGAAAATCCACAAAAACCCATATTTCTGAAATAATGCTGATTCCTGAGATAAGAAAGCGGATTTGATCCCCAGTCTCATTGCTTAGTAGAATAAATCCTGCACCAGCAACAACACTTGTAAATTTGTGAAAATGAATTTTATCTTTCCTTAAAAAAGAAATTTTTTAATCCATCACACTTTTCTTCCCTACCCTTTAGTTTTTGATAAATGATAAAAATGAGCCAGTTATCAAAGAAGAACTAGTTCTTACTTCAAAAGAAAAATAAACATAAAAAATAAGTTGCTGGTTCCTAACAGGAAAAATTTTAATAATTGTGTGGAGAGAAACTGCTTACATACACATTGCAGATCAAATATTTGGAGTTAAAATGTTAGTCTACATAGATGGGTGATTGTAACTTTATTGCCATTAAAAGATTTCAAATCGCATTCATGCTTCTGTGTACACATAATGAAAACTGGGCAAATAATGAAGATCTCTCCTTCAGTCTGCTCTGTTTAATTCTGCTGTCTGCTCTTCTCTGATGCTGCGTCCCTAATTGTACACAGTTTAGTGATATCTAGGAGTATAAAGTTGTCGCCCATCAATAAAAATCACAAAGTTGGTTTAAAGGTGTGCGTGTTTCTTTGCATGCGAATGCCTTTTCGGGTAACTGGAATTCACGGGGGCACGAGTTTGTCTCCAGAATTAAAACCCACCCTTCAGTCAGCTCGACGTGTTTGTGGAAGCTGAACCACCACTCGGGTTATGTTTGTTTATTGTTTTCAAATGGATTAAGTAGTGATTTGGGTAAATGAGTTTTGACTCTTTGATTGGCAGAAAGGAGGTTTTTCCCCTTCCCCTCCTCATCCCTTGTATCTATAGCCCGGCATTTTCAGTATCACCGAAATAGTTGCTGTAGATGAAGGCTAAACGTTCTTCAATTGAGTGCCACTGGGGTGGCTTAGCGATGCCTCCAGACGCCACCCTCAGTAGTGGGAAGGAAGCCTGAGACGCAAGACATGGAGAGAGGGACGTCATGTGAGAGGGTGCCCGTGCTCCGGCTTCTGGCCCTGTGTGGGTGGGTGATTGTAGTGTCCTGAGATCTACAGAGAAGGGGTTTTAATGTGGTCGGAGGCTTTCAAGTTCTTCCTCTTACCATCTGGTGTTTTTAATTGTAGCCTGGTGCCACCCTGGGTGCAGAGATTCCTAAACTTACTGTACAAGTGTCTGTCTAACCTACTTACACTTTGTAATTCTCTTTTGATTTGCTTGGCTGAATTACAAGTCATATTGAGAGGTGAAGCCAGCTGGACTTCTGGGTCCAGCGGAACTTGAAGAACTTTTCTGTCTTACAAGAGGATTATAAAACGCACCAATCAGCACTCTGTAGCTAGGATTGTAAAACGCACAAGTCAGCGCTCCGTAACTAGCAATAGGTTTGTAAAATGCACCAGTCAGCGCTCTAGCTAGCAAGAGATTTGTAAAATGCACCAATCGTGCTGTGTAAAACGTACCAATCAGCAGGAGTCTAAAAGTAGCCAATCGCGGGGAGGACTGAAAAAAGGGCACTCTGATAGGACAAAAACAGAACATGGGAGGGGACAAGGGAATAAAAGCTGGCCACCCCAGCAAGCAGCGGCAACCCGTTTGGGTTCCCTTCCATGCTGTGGAAGCTTTGGTCTTTTGCTCTTCACAATAAATCTTAACTGCTGCTCACTCTTTGGGTCCGTGCCTTCTTTAAGAGCTGTAACACCACGAAGGTCTGCCACTTCATTCTTGAAGTCAGACCACGAACCCACCGGAAGGAACCAACTCTGAACCCAATATTGTAATTAGCTTCTCATTAAAATAATGTACAGTTCCCATGGAAGCCAGATTAACTTTGGGGCAACCACACACACCAGCAGCAATAAGCCCGTGAAAAGATAAAACCCATCCTAAAGCACTTGGTTGAATGTGTACGTTGTGATGCTTGACCCAGCTCTGGCCCTCTGTCCTTGGTGGCTTATTCATCCTCACTCTGCCCCCAGCTTCCATGACTGGTGTTGATCATTCACCCTCCACAGTATAAAGTGACTTTGTCACTGCCGTGTCCCATGTGTGTGAGATTGAGTGTCCTCTCTGGAAAGGGGCCCTCCGATCTGGGAAAGCCTTTGCACAGGAAGCTGGAACGAGAGGCCAAACAAAGCATGTAGTTTTTAGGTCCACCAACCTGCTTGTAAGTCTTAAAAGCTGTCCGGTATATTCAGATGGAAGATTTCTCTCAGAGGTCGTTCAGTGGTTTCTCCAGCATCTTTCATTTGCTAAGATACATATTTTATCAGTCCCAAAATAAGTTGGAAATGATTGCGCTCTAAAATTCCCTTTGAAAGATCCCAAGTCCCTTTGAAGAGTGACTAGAGATTCACTCCAATGGGACATTGCCGTATGCTGGTCTGCCGGTGAAAGCTGGCAATAACACATCTGCTCTGAGGGGTGCTGCCCTGTCTGGTGTACCTGGCCTTTTAAATTCAACTCCCTGGTAGCCAGCAAAGGGCTCCTCTGTTAACCCATCTATGCTGATAGAAAAATGCAAGCTAGCGCTAGCGAGACAGCCTGCAAAACCCCTGTGTTGGTTTGGGCTGTTAGAACAAAAATACCATAGTCTGAGTGGCTTAGACAACAAACATTTATTTCTCACAGTTCTAGAGGCTAGAAGTCCAAGAGCAGATGCCAGCAGACCTGTCTGGGGAAGGCCTGGAGACAGCCACTTTCTCACTGTGTCTGCACAGGGCAGAGTGAGCCCTCGTCTGTTTCTCTTACAAGGACACTCATCCCACCGTGGGCCTCCACCTTCGCAATTTCATCTACACCTAAAAGGCCCCACGTCCTAGTATTCCACTGGGGGTTCGGGCTTCAGAGATGAATACCGGGGGGGACACAAACAGAGCCCATAACCTCATGCCGCCTGACTCCTGAGATTGTATTTGTGATGAACATGTGGCTGCCCACCACCTCTTTTTTTTTTTTTTTTTGCTCAGGCAGGATCAGCACACGCCCAACCACAGACAGGGAAGCCCAGAGCAGGGCAGAATATGGTCCTTCAAGTGAATAATTGGCCCAGGGATACCGAATTAGGTGATTCTAGCAAATCCAGACATTTTCTAGGGTTCCAAGTGAATTGCGGGTCTGTCCCTGTTAGCTATTCTTGAGCTTTTGCGCTCAACTTGTGATGGTTAATACTGAGTGTCAACTTGGCTGGGCTGAAGGATGCAAAGTCTTGTTTCTGGGTATGTCTGTGAGGGTGTTGCCAAGGAGATGAACATTTGAGTCAGTGGGCTGGGGAAGGCAGACCCGCCCTCAATCTGGGTGGGTACCGTCTAATAATCAGCTGCCAGCGTGGCCAGAATAAAAGCAGGCAGAAGAATGTGGAAAGACTAGACTAGTCTTCTGGCCTCCATCTTTCTCCTATGCTGGATGCTTCCTGCCCTTGAACATCGGACTCCACGTTCTTCAGCTGTGGGACTGGGACTGGCTTTCTTACTCCTCAGCTTGCAGATGGCCTATTGTGGGACCTCATCTTGTGAGTCAATACTCCTTAATAAACTCCCCTTTATATATACATCTGTCCCTCTAGAGAACGATAACACACAACTTTTCTATTTTGTGTTGCAACGTTTAATGTTTTTGTAAGTTTCGTAGGACTGTTTCCTAACTTTAGGTTATTTACTTTGGGAACTTCGCTCATTAACCTTGGTGCTGAGGCTACAAACTTAGTGATTTTCCTTCATTATCATTTAACATGTCTTTGTAGGTGGCATTTAAATCAAAGTGAATGGTTACCTTTTTAGTATGTTATAGGGAGATTTTCCTTGCATTTGTCGGTTGTTGCCAACAAGACTTGGAAGTTCTTTTACGGGGAAGATGTCATGACGTTTACCTGATTGGTGTGTTATTTGTCCACTAGCCAAGAAAGTGCAAGCCACGGTGGGTTTGAGGCAGGATGAAGACTGGAGGTCATTTCAGTCTCCATCGGTGTAACTATGGTTCAGCTGCCCGAGTGGCTCACAGTGGCATTCTGCTTTCATTTCTCTTTTTTTTTTTTTTGAGATGGAGTTTTGCCTTCGTTGCCCAGGGTGGAGAGCAGCGGCGTAATCTGAGCTCATTACAGCCTCCACCACCCAGGTTCAAGTGATTGTCCTGCATGTGCCACCACACCTGGCTAATTTTGTATTTTTAGTAGAGACGAGGTTTCACCATGTTGGTCAGGCTGGTCTTGAACTCTCAACCTCAGGTGATCCACCTGCCTCGGCCACCCACCGTGCTGGGATTACAGGCGTAAGCCCCCGTGCCCGGCCCCTGCTTTCATTGCTCGACGTCATTGGTCATCCCGTCCCCGTCTAATATGTGGGCAATGTGAGCAGGAACTTTGCAGTCAGCAAAGGCATTGTCGTAGAATGTCTTTTATTTGGTGACATTTCTGATTATTGCTGTCATAGACTGCTTATACTTGACCAGGCCAACTGGTTACAAAGTGACAAGCACAGTCCAAGTCAGTGGCTTTTGAACTATGGGAAATAACCCAATAAACCAGTGAGCTGAGCTCGTATTGTACAGCCAACTCATGTTCATGAGTCAATGCAAGTGAGTAAGTTGTGGCAGTGTGGACACAGCAGTCTGTTGGCTTCGTTTCTCTTGGGAAGTGCTGAGTCCATCAAAAGAACCAAAAACAGCAAGAGAGACAGAAGATTCACAGTTTTTCTGGTACTTCTCTGGCTCAAGAAGGAAAAATATCTTGTTGACTGAGCCTAGTGAAGACAGTATCGTTATACTAATTTCCTGAGGGTCAGTGGACTTAAAAGAGATTAGACAAAAATGTTAGTGTTTTTAAAATCCATGTCTAGCAAGACCATGTGGTAATAGCCAACTCTACACAAAGTGTTACGTTTTTCCTTATTGTATTTTATTTTATTTGTTTATTTATTTATTTTTTGAGACAGAGTCTTGCTCTTGTTGCCCAGGCTGGAATGCAATGGCACAGTCTCGACTCACTGCAACCTCCGCCCTCCGGGTTCAAGCGATTCTCTTTCCTCAGCCTCCCAAGTAGCTGGGATTACAGGCACCTGCCACCACACGCAGATAATTTTTATATTTTTAGTAGAGACGGGGTTTCGCCATGTTGGCCAGGCTGATCTTGAACTCCTGACCTCGTGATCCACCCACCTCAGCCTCCCAAAGTGCTGGGATTACGGGCGTGAGCCACTGAGGCCAGCATGTTTTTCTTTTAAAATCAGTCATAGCAAAAGTCACCGAGCAGACACTGATCTGCCCTCTTCAGACATTTTCTCTGCTTCCTAGGAATAGTTTTGTGTGTGTGTGTGTTTGTTTGTTTGTTTTAGTGTTACTCATCTTTTAGACTGGCTGTTCCCATCTTATTGACACCTTTTGGGGAAAAATTGACTTGCTCGAAAACGAAATGCACCCGATAGCATCTGCTGGCCTAACCTCATGGTGATGTTCCTTTAAAGAATACACAGATGAACAAGTGACCAAATGTTTCATTCTCTTTTCTGATTGTTTCTCTCCCTTTCCTCATCCCCCACCTCAACAAGACATGTTACATCATTTTAAGTAGCAAGTGTACATTTTTTCCAGTGGGATTTAATTTGTACGTTTGCTTCTTGGTCATACATGCGTTTTGTTTCACAGATTCAGTCGTGTCTCGTGTTGTACTGTGGTCAGGATAAGGGATCATTTGCTAGGCACTGATTTGCTGAACACAGTAGTATTTTGTCGAGTGGCCTTTCCTTGGAAACAACTGGCAAGTAAGCAGACCTGTAAATCACTGTACTGTATTTGCAGTAAAGGGAATTTACACAGTGCTTGCTGCTGTGGTATCTGCAAAGTATTTTATTTGACTCTAGGATTTCACACAGTGATATGCTTAAGATATTTTTACGTAAAAACTTTTCTTTTTTTTTAAGACAGGGTCTCACTCTGTAGCCCAGGCAGGAGTGCGGTGGTGTGATCTTGGCTCACTGCAACCTCAGCCTCCCCAGTAGGTGGGATTAGAGGTGCATGTCACCACACCCAGCTAATTTTTGTATTTTTAGTAGAGATGGGGTTTCACCATTTTGGCCAGGATGGTCTTGAACACCTGGCCTCAAGGAATCCGCGCACCTCGAACTCCCACAGTGCTGGGATTACAGGTGTGAGCCACCGCTGACGGCCTATAAAAACTTATCACTTTCGTTTTCTCATAGACTCCCATTTAAGTCCTTGCTGTGTTTTGGGGGAAAGTGGTTATTGTTTGGTTTCCTAATAACGAAAACATTAGGGTAGCTTCATTTGTGCTGCCTGTTTCAAGCCAATACCCTGCTCAGTTGTGTTTGTGTATTTGAAAAGGCCCCCGATAGGAACTTTCTGAGGGGTGCCGGTGTTGTTGGCACATTTGAGAACTAGACAAAAATCTAACTCTGTCTTTTTCTTTTTTTCTTTTTCCCCTATTATTTGGTTTTGTTTTTTAACATCTTAACCCTTCTGGAGTGTGTTATGGTTTATGGGATCAGGCCACATGCCCTGGTTTTCAAGGTATAGCCTTGGGTTTCTTGGATTGGGTCTAATAAACCTGACCTCAGACTTCCCACGTGTCCTTCAAAGAAAGCAATTATTTTTGCCTATTTTCTGAGTATGTAGGTCTTCTCTATTTGATTTAACAAAAAAATTCTTCCTCTGCTTTAAAAGACTGAAAGCTGCCCCTGTCAGGTGCCGATTGACTTCCAGATCTGA
>NW_012098098.1:1807597-1822614 GCF_000951045.1 Mandrillus leucophaeus
CTGTGACCGAAAGAAGGATGCAGCTGGGCCTGCTGCCAAGACTGAGGTCTCAGACCTGGAGTGTGTCCATGCATATAGATGTTGAGCCACAGGGGCCAGCAGCCCACAGCAGCACCCTCGGTGACCACCCTTAGGGTGTTCCTGCATGCTTCCCCCACCAGCACCTCCCTCCAGGTTTCGTGCCTCCATCCCCTCTCCAGCACACTCCCCCTCTGGCTCAAGGTTTGGCACCTTTCATTTGAGAGAAATTAACAGCGAACACACGGGGCTTTCTGCAGGCCAGGCCTGCTTCTGAGCTCTTGCCAGGCATTTGGTCCTCTGCCAAGCCCATGCATAGTTTCTGTCTACATTGTGCAGTTAGGGACTTGGCACCTGCCCAGCACCTGTGCTTGGGGCCCCTCCTCTGTGCTGTGGGCAGGTGTTCACACCCTTTCATACCCGGTTTCTGCTCCCTGCAGCCCACTCTGCTTGACGAGCTCATCACGGGTGCTTAGGAGTAAACTAGAATGGCAGACAGAGCCCAGTGGATATTGCAGAGAAACAGAAGGAAAAAGATGTGTATGAACACCTCAGTGCTTGTAGCACTAAAGCAAAAAAAAAAAAAAAGAAAAATAGAGCAAAGTAGCACAATGATTATACAGTGGGGTGCCTGCATTCCAACCTCACCTGCTGTGAACCAGCCATGTGACCTTGGACAGGTGGCCCGGTGCCTCCTCTGGGTACCAGCTGGGAGTGGCACTGCCACCCAGGCCCAGGGATAGGAGTAAGCAAGGTAGCAGGTGTGATCCATTAGCACAGCTGATGCTCAGTCGCGGTGGCCCTGGCGGTCCTCAGAGGGCCCCCGCCATGCCTCAGGGAGGAGGGGCTGCAGTCTGTGCCCAGTGAATGCACCACCTGCCTGACATCACAGTGTCCACTTCAGCAGATGCGACACCATGCCCAGTGAGGTCTGAGCAGGGACCCTCAGTGGTGGGCCCACAGGTGCACATGAGTGATGACCACAGTTGCCCGCTGGTCGTGCCCTCCTGGGCAGGAAGCACACCAGGGAGCCCTGGCAGAGCAGGCCTTAGGGAGCACCCAGGAGGGCCTGGGGCTGGGGCCTCGATTCTGGGCAGCCAGCCTTCGGGACCTTGGTCACGCGCCTGCCTGGACCTGTGCCCCCACCTGCCCCATCCCTTGTTAGAATCCCAGCCCTCCTGGCTGTTCTGGGTACTCTGATCAAGCCAGACAGTGCTAGTTCAGCACTGAGATAATGTGTTGTGCCTGGTCAGGGACCACCAGGGTAGAGAGACGTTCACTCCTAAGTTCCCACTGAAAAATAGCACGAGGGTATTGAGCAACCGGGCAAAGACTGTTCCAGAACCAGTTAACCCAGAGGAGCTAGGAAGCCTTTCCCTCCGCTGTCTTCCTTTTACTCAGCCACGTCCTCCAGAGCTGGCTGCATGCGCATTCCCTCTGCTTTCCTGGAAGTCCCCTCCTTTCCATCTTCAATGGGACTTTTAAAAAAACTCACAGTCACTAGTGCACAAGAAGAACCATTCAAAGCCGGCATCCAGCCTCAGATTTGGAGCAACCTAAGATTTGTTTGCAAAGGAATAGAACGATAAAGCTTCAACCCTCCCACATTTGTAACGGAGAAGAAAAACACACACTTCATTTGGTAAATACAGCAAACAACTGAGAGTATGCTCTGACTCCGTATTGAGGCCAGTTAGGGGATGGAAAGGGTGAGGCTAAGCAGGTAAAGGAAATGGAAGAGAAGGTCAGGAGAAGGAAAATGTGAGCTAGGCAGGCAACTCGCGCCTGTAATCCCAGCACTCTGGAAGCCCAAGGCAGGAGGATCATTTGAGCCCAGGAGTTTGACACCAGCCTGGGTGACATAAAGAGACTTTGTCTCTACTAAAAAAAAAAAAAAATTAAAAACAGTAATAAAAGGAAAATGTAGAGGGGAGAAGCAACCGAGAAGAGAGGGGAGAGTGAGAAAGAATGAGCAGGGAGGTGGAGGAGGTGAGGGTGGCTTCGTTCTGGCCTCGTCTTCCCAGGGAGACAGCCCTGTGGCGATGCCGGACCACGATGCTACGCTGTTCTTGGTCATTACCAGCCCCTGAAATCAATGTCCTCACCCTAGCCCTCTTATCTCTGCTGGGAGTGGGTCTCTATTTCTTTTCTGCAATTTACATTGAAAGCAAAGTTTATCCTGGAATTCTGAAGGTTTCGGTGTTGAGATATGGTTTGCATTTTAGAAATGAATTTTGGAAACGTGAAGATGTCTTCTCTGCGGCTTGAAAGCCCGTTTGCCGTTCACAAGCTGTATGGCTCAGGTCTTCCAGGCCTGAAGTTACACAGAAAACCCACCTTGACTTTGACTTCGGAGTCTTTTCCTCCTTAAGCCAAATCTGTTTCAGCATTCTGGTCTCATTAATTCTCATGGTGACAGTATATAATATGAGTCAAACAGAAAAGAAAATTCACTGAAAGAAAATGAGAATAAGGCCGGACCTCATTACGCCTGTAATCCCAGCACTTTGGGAGGCCGAGGTGGGCAGATCACCTGAGGTCAGGAGTTCGAGACCAGCCTGGCCAACGTGGTGAAACCCCATCTCTATGAAAAATACAAAAGTTAGCCAGGAGTGGTGGCGCACGCCTGTAATCCCAGCTACTCTGGAGGCTGAGGCAGGAAAATCTCTTGAACCTGGGTGGCTGAGGTTGCAGTGAGCTAAGATTGCGCGACTGCACTCCAGCCTGGGCAACAGAGCAGGACTCCATCTCAAAAAAAAAAAAAAAAAGAAAGAAAGAAAAAGAAAATGAGAATAAATAAGCAGCCATTCCACCTCTTGGGTCAAAGCTTCCAAATTTGCTTTTTCTCCAAGGAGTGGCAGCCACAGCAAAACATCTTCTGCAGTGTCTGGCCAGGGCGTTACTCTCCAGCCTGGTTTGCCCTGGACTAGACTGAATCAGGTCGTGCTTGGAACGCAAGCACAAACCACGGTCAGCTCCTCGAGACTGACCCACTGGCCCACTGAGCAGATGAGCCCCTGGGTCTCTGGACACTGCCCAGTTGTTGACATCCTGAGGCAGGTTTGCGGCTGATGGAGCAACAGAGACGGGCTGGGCCCAGCACCTTTTTCACGGAAATGATGAACTCTCGACAGCAGTGATGCCAGAGCCCATAAAGCCTCGGGCGCCCGTCAATGCTGCTGCCTGCGTGTGCTCGCTCACCGCGACGGCGGCGGGCTGCAGGAAGTTGTGAAAGAGCCAAGTGTCTACCATGAGTCTGCATGTTCATATGGTTCAGATTTGCCTTGGAATCCCCGCGAGCCAAACCCTTTCATTTCACTTAGTAAAAGGGATGCATTGACTCAGATGTTCTGTCCTATTTAAATGAGAGGGGCGCGGGAGGTGATGGAACACAAAACCATGAGCCACGGCTTTGCTGGGGAATGCTCTGGATCTGGGGTGTGAGAGTGTGTGTGTGTGGGGGGGGGGTGGCAAAGTGCACAAATCGCACGTGTACACCTCAGTGGCTTTTTACACATTTAGACGTGTGTAAGCGTATAGAGCATTTCCACACCCCAGAGGCCCCGAGCTCACTCCCTCCCACTCTCCCCGTCCCTGATGCTAACCTGACCCCTGCTGTCATACATCAGCTTCTCAGCCCCGGCACTGTTGATTGACATTTGGGGCCAATAATTCTATGAGGTGGTGGCTGTCGTGTGCACTGTAGGATGTTTCCTGTGTCCCTGGCCCCGACCTACTAGATACTAGACGCACCCACCCCCTCCATCGTGACAACCGAACATGTCTCCAGACATTGCCAAATACACGCTGGGGACACAGTCACCCTGGCTGAGAACCACGGCGTGGATCACTGTGACTTCCGCACTTCCTCTCCGTGGCTTCGCACGGTACCATGTGTCCTGCCCTCCGTGTCCTTCTCTCTGCGCTGCTTCTCTGAAATCCCTCCAGCAGTGGCGGGTGCCAGGAGTTAGTTTTGCTTTCTCACTTCAGAGTAATGTTGCATTTTATGGACATGCCACGATGTACTTGTCTATTCCACTGCTGATGGCATCTGTTGTTTGCAGTTAGGGCTGTTAAGAGCGTTCTCAGTGTGCCTTGTGGAGGGCTTGTGTCCTCTTTCTCTTGGGTGCATCCTCCTGAGTGGAGCTGCGGGGTCCCAGGCAGGCGCCTGTTAGCAGGAGTGGCCACGATTGCACAGTGCTCCCAATTCTGCTCCCACAGGCCCCCTGAGAGTCAGGGAGCTGCTGTCACGTTTTAAATGCTGCAGGATTAATGCAAACTTTCTGATGTGCTTCAAGTTGCTCTGTATTGAAATGGACTAGAGGGGATTTAAGCTCACAGATATATATCCAGATAATGCTATCTTCACTAATACACTATTCTCAAAACAGCAGGTTCTTGCAGTTCTGAACTAGATAAAGGCCTTTCCTTTCCGGCTACTCATTGAGTCATCAGGTGCCTGGCTGACAGCTGACGCTAAGCCTTCACACTTAACAAAGTCTCTGGGTGCCCCTCAGGCTTTAACATGAGGGTCCATGGCAGAATTAATCACGAAGCCCCACCTCTCATTTCAGCTGTCCTGAACGGCAATTCCCAAAATGCAGGGGGAAAAAAAGACTGGAAGGAAATGTCCTGGTCTAAAATATCACCAAAAGTTGTCTTTGTTTTATTTATCTATTTATTTTATTATTTATTTATTTTGTTTAAGACAGAGTCTGTCTCTCCCAGGCTGGAGTGCAATGGCCTGATCTCAGCTCACTGCAACCTCCGCTTCTCAGGTTCAAGCGATTCTCCTGCCTCAGCCCCCTGAGTAGCTGGGATTGCAGGCGCCCGCCACCACACCCGCCTAATTTTTATAATTTTAGTAGAGATGGGGTTTCACCATATTGGCCAGGCTGGTCTCGAACTCGTGATCTCAAGTGATCTGCCTGCTTCGGCTTCCCAAAGTGCTGGGATTACAGGCATGAGCTCGGCCTCCAAGGGTTGTCTTTGTGGGATTGTCTGCCCTTCATCTGTTTGTCTGTGTATTGCCAGTTTTGTGCAATGGACAGTTTTTACGTTTTAAATGGGAGACTCTTTTTTCCTTCTATGTCTCCATGCAAGCCCAGAGACGCCGGCATCATGTCTCTCTCCCATCCTCCACTTCTCTGAAGACCAAAGGTCCCGGGTTCTCTGAGGCCTGTGCCTGGGCCTTGTTGCAACCCAGCAGGCTTATCTTGATTCCAGTAATTGAGAGGCACATTTGCCAAGTTTATATACCCTCTTGAAACTCAAGTACTGGTTTGCGGATTAATGTGAGATTCAGTTGCATGCACTTGAAATGCAAGCATCTAATTCCACGTGTAAAATACAGAGCCACAGACCTCTTGGGCATCACATGCCATTCCATTCAGATGAGCGCAGCAAAAGCAAACTGTAACCCCTAAGATTAAATTCTCCTTTAAATACTCACGGGTTTCCAGCTTCAGGGGAAAATATGTCTGGGAAAAATATCTTGGGGTTTCATCAAACTCTTGGAAAATAATCTGAAAATATTTTTCCAAACCCTCCACGGCTCCAGCCTGAATCCTAATTGATAGTTAATAACTACATCTACAGAAGCCTTCTCACTCTATCACGATTACTGTAAGGTTAAAGAGACATCCAGGTCTGGAGTACTGAGAGTGAAGCAAGGATCTCGGGATCACCAAGCATCTGGTCTGGCCGAGGTCTTTACCACACAAACAAGCTTTTTTTCACCCCCAGAAATACTTGCCCCAAGTCCACTGTTAACCATTACCAGAATCAGATCTTGTTCCAGTTGCAAGTTCATGTATTCGTTCATCAAACACTTATTGAGCCCCAACTCTGTGCTGGGTGTTGCCTGTAGTTGTAGGGAGATCAAAAATGAACGGAGGTGAGAATTTTGACAGCTCTTGTCTTAAAGAGTTTGCAGCCAGTGGGAGAAAGCAAGACGTTGGGAACTGGGATAAGGCAGGGGTGCTTCAAGTCACAGAACAGAGCCCTGGGCTGGCAGAGCCCAGAGGAGGGTCTGGCTGGGCAGAAAAATGAAAAATCATTTTTTCTAGTCTAGGTCCTTTGCCTTTCCACATTAATTTTTACTATCTACAAAAAGTCATGCTGGAATTTTGACTAGAATTGTGTTAAACCTCTGCATCAATTTGGGGATAATTTATAGCATAGTTATATTTGAGCCCTCCAATCCATAAACACAGTATATCTCTGTTTTTAGGTCTTTGATTTCTTTTGTCAGCATTTTGATAAAGCATACAGATCATCCTCGAGTTTTGTTAGATTTATACCTGAGTATTTCATTTTTGGAGAGCTATTGTAAATGGGGTTAACATTTTTATCATTTATCTATTTTTGATTGCTAGTATATAGAAATATGATTGATTTTTTTTGTCTGTTGGCCTTGTGTCCTGAGATCTTGTTAAACTCATTATTTCAATAAGTTTTTGTTTGTTAATTTGGAGAGTGTCTTGAGCCTCGGAGTTTGAGGCCACAGTGAGTGGTGCCACTGCACCCCAGCCTGGGCAAGAGAGTGAGACTCTGTCTCTAAAAAAAAAAAAGTAAAAAATAAAATAAATTTATAAAAATTTTAAAAATCAATCAGTGTAATCCATCATATTAACAGTCTGTCATCCAGACTGGAGTGCAGTGGTGTAATCACAGCTGGTTGTAGCCTCAATTTCCTGGGTTTAAGCAATCCTCCCACCTCAGCCTCCTGAGTAGCTGAGACCACAGGCACACACCCCCCTGCTCAGCTAATTTTTTTTTTTTTTTTTTAGACAGGGTCTCACCATGTTGCCCAGGCTGGTCTCGAACTCCTGAGCTCTAGTGATCCGCCTGCCTCGGCCTCCCAAAGTGCGAAATTACATGTGTGAGCCACTGCACCCCGCCCAGCCTGAGCTTTTTAAATAGTTTCCTTAAGATTTTCTGCACAGAGAATTATGTTATATGCAAATAAGGACAGTTTCATTATTTCCTTTCAGGTCCATATGCCTTGGATTTCTTCTTTCTTGTTACAGTTCATTGACTAGGCCTCCAGATAAGATGTGGACTGGGAATGGTAAGAGTTTATAAATTGTCTTTTCATTACCTCAAGGGAAGCATTCTTTTTGCCCATGAAGTCAGTCTGATGCTAGCCGTGGAGTTTTTGTGGATACCCTTTATAAGATTAGGGAAGCCGGGCACAGTGATACAGGCCTGTAATCCCAGCACTTTGGGAGGCCAAGGCAGGTGGATCACCTGAGGTCAGGAATTCAAGACCAGCCTGGCCAACATGGTGAAACCCCGTTACTACTAAATTACAAAAAATTAGCCAGATGTGGTGGCAGGCGCCTGTAATCCCAGCTACTCAGGAGGCTGATGCAGGAGAATTGGTTGAACCCAGGAGGCAGAAGTTGTAGTGAGCTGAGATCATGCCACTGCACTCTAGCCTGGGTGACAAGAGTGAAACTCTGTCTCAAGAAGAAAAAAAAGATTAAGGAAATGGCCTTCTGCTCTTGTTCTACCCTGGTTTTTTGAGAGTTTTTATCATGAATGGATGTTGAACTTTGTCAGATGTTTTTTCTGCATCAATTGGTATGATCATGTGGTTTTTCTTATTTAGTCTGTGAGTACGATAGATTACATTGATATTTTTATTTTATAAATTTATTTTTAAATTTTTGTTTAGAGACTGTCTCACTGTCGCCCAGGCACAGTGGCACCACTTACTGCAGCCTCGAGCACCTGGGCTCAAGGAATCCTCCAGCCTCAGCCCCCCAAGTACCTGGGACTACAGGTGCATGCCAAGCTCACTTTTAAAATTTTTTTGTAGAGATGGGGTCTTGCTGTGTTGCCCAGGCTGGTCTCAAACTCCTGACCTCAAGTGATCCTCCCACATCAGCCTCCCAAAATGCTGGGATTACAGGCATGAGCTACTGCACCCAACTTTTATTGATTTTTTAAAAAGGTTCCACCAGCTTTGCCTTCCCTAAATAAACCCCACTTGGTCATGGGGTTGTATGGCCTATGACCAAAATACTAGCAAATATATATATTATTGAATACAACCAGCTAGTAGATTGGTGAAGATTTTCATGTCTATGTTCCTGACGGACGTTGGTCTGTATGCATTTCTTTTCTTGGACTGTCTTTGTGTGGTTTTGGTACCGGGTGATGCTGTCCTCATAAGATGGATGGGGAAGTATCCTCTTCTCTTTTCTTATCTGGGAGACATTGTGTAGATTTGGTTGTTTCTTCTTTAGATGTTTGGTGGAATTTGCCAGGGAAAGCATCTTGGCCTGAAGATGCTCTTTGGGAAGGTTTCCAGCTGCCTTGGGGTGTAGGCTGGGAGGGAGGAGCCTGGGAGCTCCGAAGGCCAGGGGGTGCCCGAGTTCTGGTGCCTTCCCCAATCTGTCTGCTGCGTGTAGTCTCCAGAGTGGAGATGGCAGCTCCCGCACTCTCTTCAGGGGTTTGTTTGCATTCAGTGGCAGATGCAGGCTGGGCAGGACAGGACAGGATGGACTTATCCATTCTGTGGAGCCAAACGGCCACAGCTTTTATTTTCATAACACTAACCTGTGTGGGAGCCAGTGGCTGAGAGCATTGCAGGGCTCAGCGCATCCTGACATCACAGAGACCCGGGAAGGCAGCGGGTCTGCACACAGGAGCTTCCTCCTTTACAGTGTCATAGGAGTCCCCTCCAAGGCCGCAGCTCTCCGGGGCACATGTGTGCTCCTCACCTTCCTTTTCTATTTTGCGTGTTTTGCTGGCCTCAGTGCCGCGCTCTGTTGGAAATGCAGAGCCGCCCCCGGCCATGTTACACGTGGAGAAGCTGCGGTGCCAGGAGGAAGAGGGAGGCGTTAAGGGGACAGAGCTGAGAGTCACTCCTGGACTCCTGCCGCTTGGGGCACCACGCACTGATCTGAGTGGAACCCCAGCCAGCCCGAACAATGCTGGAGGGCACTGGGGCTCTCGGTCAACTGGGCGCCACTCATCCAGGGAGTCAAAGTGTTTGGGTGAAGCGCGCACAGCCAAGAATCTGTATTTTAAATATTAATATTTAATATTAATAATATCAATAACAAGAACTCCTATGCATTAAACGCTTGCACACTGACCATTAAGCACTTAGCATTTAGGAAGCACTTCCTACCACCTCTCCTTTATCTCCCTGTGGCCCTGCGAGGCCGATAGTGTTTACTATTCTCATTTGCAGAGGAAGGAAGTGAGTCCCGGAGGTGGGAACAGACTCCCCGGGACACACAGCAAGGATTCCAACCTGGGCCCGTTTTGACAGCGCTTCCTCACGGTCACAGATCCAGCCACTGTGCCAGCAGACACCCTTCACGGAAACCTCACGTAAAGGCTGAGTTAGTGCTGTCTCAGACGACTGCGACGTCGTGGTGGGAAATGTCACTAAAGAAAGGTTTCCTTGAAAAGTCTGCACATTTATAGCGTGCTGTTTTGATTAGGAATTCTGGGAAGGCACAGACGTCTTCCTGCGTGGACAGCTGCCATCTCTCCCGCTCCGCAAGGCTGGCTCCTTCTGAAGATGGAGCAGGATTGCGTCACTCATGGGAACTTTCTAACCTTCTCTTCAGCTGACCTCGTCTGTGTCTTGGGAAGCCAGACTGACTCAGAGAGGTCCGAGTTCCCACCCCTTCCTTAGTGCTGGAAAGGAGGTGGAAACTCCCCAACTCCCTGTCACTAGGATTCATCTCAGAAACCGGCCACACAGGGCAGCCCCGGGACCCTATCCAGGCGCAGGGGTGCGTCAGAAGCACTTCACCCCTGCAGGTGCAGGCACGCTTACTCTTTTATTGGAGACGTTGTCTTGCCTTGTCCCCCAGGCTGGAGTGCAGTGGCACTCTCAGGGCTCATTGCAGCCTTGATCTCCCAGGTTCAAGTGATCCTCCCACCTCAGCCTCCCGAGTAGCTGGGATTACAGGCGTGCACCACCACACCCAGCTAATTTTTGTATTTTTGGTAGAGATGAGGTTTCACCTTGTTGGCCAGGCTGGTCTCGAACTCCTGACCTCAAGTGATCTGCCCACCTTGGCCTCCCAAAGTGCTGGGATTGCAGGTGTGAGCCCCCACACATGGCCAATTTCTGTACCCATTAAAAACTCAAGAAATCTTTGCCTAACCCAAGCTCACAAATGTTCTGTGTTTTCCACTAGAAGTTTTATAGTGTTAGTCTTTACATTTTGGTCTCTGATTTGACTGAGTTAACTTTTGCATGGGAGGAGGTAGAGATTGAAGGTAACTTTTTGCATATGAATGATATCCGTTCTTCCACATGTTGAAAATACTCTCCTGTCCCCATTGAATTTGCCTCTGCCCCTTGCGAAAAAATTGACCATGTGAGTCTATTTCTAGACTCTGTATTCTTTTTGTTTTGTTTTGTTTTTGAGACAGTCTTAACCCGTCACCCAGGCTGGAGTGCGATGGTGCGATCTCAGCTCACTGTAACATCTGCCTCCTGAGTTCAAGAAATTCTCCTGCCTCAGCCTCCCAAATAGCTGAGATTACAGGTGCCCGCCACCATGCCCAGCTAATTTGTGTGTGTGTGTGTGTATTTTTAGTAGAGACGACATTTTGCCATGTTGGCCGGCCTGGTCATGAACTCCTGACCTCAGGTGATCCACTCACCTCGGCCTTCCAAAGTGCTGGAATTACAGTCATGAGCCACTGTGCACTGTGCCCAGCCTCTTTCTTTCTTTCTTTCTTTTTTGTTTTTTGAGACGGAGCCTCGCTGTGTCGCCCCACCTGGAGTGCAGTGGTGCGATCATGGCTCACTGCAACCTCTGCCTCCCAGGTTCATGCGATTCTTCTGCCTCAGCCTCCAGAGTAGCTGGGACTACAGGCTTGCGCCACCACGCCCAGATAATGTTTGTATTTTTAGTAGAAACAGGGTTTCACCATGTTGGCCAGACTGGTCTCAACTCCTGACCTCAGGTGATCCACCTGCCTTGGCCCCCCACAGTGCTGGGATTACAGGTGTGAACCACCGTGCCTGGCCAGCATTCTATATTATTGATCTATTTATTGACCTCGATACAAGTACCATACTGTGTCACTTACTAAGTTTTATAACAACTTTGAAGAGGACTGTAAATCTTCTAACTTCAGTCATTCTTCAAAGTTGTTTCAACTGTTTTTTATTTTTTCATGTTTCCATATGTATTTTAAAATTCACTTAATTTCTACCAAAAAAAAAAAAAAAAAGCTTGCTGGGATTTTGATTGGGATTGCACTTTGGGGAGACCCTCAAATTCTGGCTTGTTGAATACAGTGTATTTATCCATTTATTTGGGTCTTTCCTTTCATTCAGGTATGTTTGTAGTTTTCAGTGTACAGGTCTTACACTGATTCATCAGATTTGAGCCCAAGGATTTCATATTTTTATACTATTGTAAATGGTATTGTTAAAATCCTATTTTACAATTGTTATTTTTTGGCATATGGAAACACAATTGATTATTGTGTATTGATCTTTTATCTGGCAAGCTTAGTACACTCACTTTTTAAAACATTTTTAAATTTAAAAAGTAGAGATGGGGTCTTGCTATGTTGGCCAGTGTAGTCTCGAACTCCTGGCCTCAAGCAGTCCTCCCACCTTGCCTTCCCAAAATGCTGGAATTACAGATGTGAGCCACCATGCCCAGCCTACACTCACTTCTACACTCAGTTCAAGGAGCTTTTTTGTAGATTTCACAAGATTTTCTATCCAGGTTTTCATGTTGCCTGCAAATAAGGAGAGTCCTACTTCTCTCTTTCCCATCCGAATGCCTTTTATTTCTTTTGCTTGCCTATTACACTAGCTGGAGGCTCCATTACAGCATTGAGTAGTAGTGGTGAAGTGGACATCCTTACCTTGCTCCAGACATGGGTGGGAGCGTGTAGTCTCTCACCATCAATTAGGATGTTAGCTGTGGATTTTTTATAAATGTCCTTTGTTAGGTTGAGGCAGTTTCCTTCCCTCTCTAGTTTGTGGTGAGTTTATCTCATGAATGGATGCTCAATTTTGTCAAAAGCTGAATCTATTGAAATGATTACATGGCTCTTCTTTAGTCTGTTTATATCATGACTTATGTTGACTGATTTTGTAAACTTTTAAACCTGGAATAATTTTAGGTTTTACAGAAAAGTTACAAAGCTAGCTAAGAGAGTTCCTGAATCCTCCTAGAGTTATAATATAATTATTTTTATTATTATTATTATTATTTTTTAGACAGAGTCTTGCTCTGTTGTCCAGGCTGGAGTGCAGCGGTGTGGTCTTGGCTCACTGCAACCTCTGCCTCCTGGGTTCAAGAGATTCTCCTGCCTCAGCCTCCCAAGTATGTGGGACTACAGGTGCCTACCACCCTGCCTGGCTAATTTTTGTATTTTTAGTAGAGATGGGGTTTCACCATGTTGGCCAGGCTGGTCTCAAACACCCACCCTCAGGTGATCCTCCCTCCCCAGCCTCCCAAAGTGCTAGGATTCCAGGCGTGAGCAATTCTCCTGCCTCAGCCTCCCTAGTAGCTGGGATTACAGGCACCTGACAGAATGCCCAGCTAATTTTTGTATTTTTAGTAGAGATGGGATTTCACCATGTTGGCCAGGCTGATCTCAAACTCCTGACCTCAGGTGACCCACCAGCCTTGGCTTCCCAAAGTGTTGGGATTAAGGCATGAGCCACTACACCTGGCCAAGAAAATATTCTAAAATATTTTGATCTTTTAAAATTTGTTGAGATACAGTTTTTTGTTCAGATTATGGTCTAAGTGAATATCTTATGCGTTTGCAAAGAATGTATATTCTAGAATACTGGGTGGAGTATTCTATAAATATTAATTGGGTCAGTTAGTTGGTAAGTTTGTTTAAGCTTTCGATAACCTTACTGGTTTTCTGTCTTCTTATTTCATCAATTAGTGAGAAAGGGGTGTTGAAATATCCAATTGTCATTTGGATTTGTCTATTTCTCCTATAAGTTCTATCAGTTTTTTCTTTATATACTGTAAAGCTCTGTTATTTGGCATATATACATTTAGGAATTTTATATGTCCTTGATGAGTTGGCCTTTTTGTAATTATGACAAACCCATCTTCATCCTTGGAAATATTCCTTTGTCTACTACTAATATTACCACTGCAGTTTCATTTGGTGAGTATAAGCATGTTGCATGGTATACATTTTTCCATCTCTTTACGTTTAACGTATTTATATCTTTGTAGTTAAAGTTGGTTTCTTGTGGACAGCATATCGTTGGGCCTTGCTTTTTTATAAAATCTGACCACCTTACATTATATTGGAATGTTTAGAACATTTACATTTAATATAAATCAATATAGTTGGGTTAAAACCTGCCATCATGCTATTTGTTTTTCAGTTTGTCTTACCTCCTTTGTTACTTTCTCCCCCTTTTCTTGTCTTCTTTTAGGTTAGTTGCATTGCCTGTCTGGTTCCAATTTATCTATATTATTTGCTTGCAGATATTTAAAAAGTTGAAGTTTCATTAGGGATATACATAAAACAGATGATTTTTCTAAAATAATGAGGCCAATCATGAGACGACTGGTTAAGGAAAAGATCAATTAAAAAAATGCATGTTTGGACTTACCTTCGGTTACCATTAGGAAACAGAATAAAACCTAGACTAGAAGTTAAGTATTTTTTTTTTCCTAAGCTCACAATTGTAGTTTCTATGATTTGAATCATCAAAGGACTAAACTTGGTAGTCCTGGAAATGTAGGAGACATGAGGTCATGGAAGGTCACGGAAGGTCCTGAAGGTGAGCGTTCCATCAGGAATGGTGTCTTCACCTTCCTTATCCTCGTGCTCAGCCCTCTCTCTAAAGCTGTGTATTCTGCTCCAAAACTTCCCTTGCCAGTGGATACTTTTCATTAACGAATGCTTTCCAGTTCTTGTCATTGCTAAGTACAGTTCTTGGGTTACTTTGCATGTCTCTCCAGTATCAATTTTATGGAGTATCTTTGAGGAATTGACAATGTGCCAAGCACTATACACAGGGCTTTGCCTACATTTGTTCATTGAATCTTCCCAACAACATTGTGAGATCGACAAGATTCTTAGCTCCCCTCCATGGCTGATGAAGTGGCATCTCAGTGAACTGAACGAAGTTGCTGGAATTCCAACCTGTGCTGTCCAATTACCAGGCCTATGATCTTGGCCCCTAAGCTGTCTTTGGGAGGGCCTGCCAGTGCTTGGATTTCCTGTTTCTGTCTCTTTCCCTGCTGGCTGAAGTTAACAATCAGTATTTCACAGGGACCTCTGAAATTTCCTTCTTTTTCAAGTGTCAGCCTTGTGCTGGTACTGGGGATATCCAGGGAGTGGGACATGGTCTCCAGTTTATAGATGCTTAAGTAAAAGTGGAGATGGAACAATTGTCACAGTTAGCTATTGCCATGGTGATGCTGAGTAACAAACCACCTGTAACTCTGTGGCTTTATTCTTGCTCTGTCTGCAAATCATCTGGGAAATGAGGGTGGGGTGGGGTCACCTGATCTATGCTGGGCTCAAGCCACAGGATGGATCCAATTCTACTCCACACTTTCTTCTGTGACCAGTGGATTGCCTGGGTCATTTTCTCCTTGTGGCAATGACAGAAGCCCATCAGTCAAAGCATGTCACATGGCTAAGCTCAAAGTCAAGAGGTGGGAAGTCCTCTCTGCCCACCATGAGGCCGAGGTAAGCCCCAAGGCCATGGGGTTGTAGAACAGAGAGCAGAGTGGAGAACTGGGACCGATCATTCAATTCACCTCATTTATTTTAACAGGTGAGCAAAGCCATTTGCATGACAGCAAGATGTTGCTAAGGAAGACGGAAGATAGAAGCAACTGCCTACCTTGCCAACCACATGCCTTCACAGAGAAGGTGACATCGTTGCTGGCTCTTGAAAGGTGGGGTTTCCCAGGTGGAGAGAGAGCATGCGCAAAGGCCCAGTGGCACAAAAGGTCCCTGTGGGCTCAGAGAGCAGGAGAAAGCTTAGTGCTGCTGATGCA
>NW_012098098.1:1823373-1824461 GCF_000951045.1 Mandrillus leucophaeus
GCAGAGGTTGATGTTCTCATCCCCATTCCCCAGATGAAGAAAACTGAGCCCTGGAGAGCCTGAGCCACATGCCCAGTGTCTCAAGTGAGAAAATGGTGGGCTGGAATCCAAACTTGGGAGGTGGGCAGCTGGCCACTGGGCCATGGTGCCTCCCCGTAGGGTGAGTCTCCAGAGCCCCCAACCAAATGGCAGATGGGCTGCAGGAGAAAGGAGAGACTGATGTGACTTCTGCCTGTGTCAAGTGGACAGGGTGCGGGACCAGTTTCAGGGGAGCAGGAGGGGAAGAGAGGAGTCAAGAATCCTCGACCATGCCATATGCTTCTAGTTACAGAACATTCTAGAACAGGCAAGCAAGTCTACAGCAAAGCAACAGAAAGCAGATCCATGGTTGCTGGGGGAGGTGGGATGCAGATGGAAGGTGCAGACTAACTGGGGTGGGGCGTGGGCGTGTTGGGAACATTCTGTTTCATGGTGGTAGTTGGGCGGGTGTAGACATGTTTCTCATGCAGCTGTCCACTTAAATGGGTACACGTTCTTGTGTATAAACCCCACCCCCTATAAGGCTGATGTTAAAAATGCTTCTGAGGCCTCCTGTTGGTGGCATTGCTCAGGTCAGTGGACGTCAGGGGATCATATTTCTTAGAACACAGGGATGTCTTTCCGTAGTTTGAATTTCTGGCTAGCTGACCTTTTACCTCCTCAGCTGGAGCCCCTACCTGCCTCAGGGGGACTAAGAAAGCTTAGCAGGACCTCAGCAAAAAAGCATCTTGTTTAACTTTTAGAGTTCTCAGTGAGACCAGAGCCCTGGGAAGGAATGGAGAGGGGAACGGAGTTGCCCACATACTTTGCACCCCTTTTGCATCAAGAGTCAGGGCCGTGGTCCTCAGCAAACTAACACAGGAAATGAAAACCAAATACTGCACATTCTCAATGATAAGTGGGAGCTAAATGATGAGAACACATGGACGCATAGAAGGGAACACCACCCACTGGGGCCTGTCGGAGGGTGGAGGGTGGGAGCGGGGAGGGGATCAGGAAACAGAACTCATGGATACTGGGCTTAATACCTGAGTGATGAAATAGTCCGT
>NW_012098098.1:1824866-1829774 GCF_000951045.1 Mandrillus leucophaeus
AAAAAAAAAAAAAAAGGCCTATTGAACTTCAAACTTATTATCAGCCAGAGGGGATGTAAAACCCAGTGCCTCATGGAAGGAACACCCCAAACATGAGAAGGTGGAAAATCCTCCCTCCCAGCTCCAGCAAGGTGAAGGCACAGGTGAAAAAGAGCTTCTGCCCTGGTTGGGACCCTGGAGTCACGGGAGGAGGCGGATTAAGGAGGAGGCTGACGGCGAAAGTGTTAAGAGGCAACCCCATCTAGTGCAAGATGGAGGAGAACCCATGTGCACAGTGGAGCAGCCCCAGCCTGGGCGGTGCCCCAAGCCCTGTGGGTCGGTGTGGCCTGGTATGTCCAAGCTTGCTGGAGGGGGTTAAATGGTGGTCCCCAAAATGATATATCCAAGCCCTAATGCCCAGAACCCGTGAATGTGACCTTCTTTGGAAAAAGAATCTGGCTGGGCGCGGTGGTTCCTGCCTGTAATCCCAGCATTTTGAGAGGCTGAGACAGGTGGATCATCTGAGGTCAAGAGTTCGAGATCAGCCTGGCCAACATGGTGAAACCCCATCTCTACTAAAAATACAAAAGTTAGCTGGACTTGATGGTGCACACATATAATCCCAGCTACTCACGAGGCTGAGGCACAAGAATCACTTGAACCCAGGAGGTGGAAGTTGCAGTGACCCGAGATCACACCACTGCACTCCAGCCTGGGTGATGGAGCGAGACTCCATCTCAAAAAATATAAATATAAATATAAATAAATGAATAAATAAATAAAGAAGCTGGGTGCGATGGCTCACGCCTGTAATCCCAGCACTTTGGGAGGTTGAGGCGAGTGGACCACAAGGTCAAGAGATCGAGATCATACTGGCCAATATGGCCAGTATGTACTCCATACCGAAAATACAAAAATTAGCTGGGTGTGGTGGCGCACGCCTGTAGTCCCAGCTATTCGGGAGGCTGAGGCAGGAGAATCACTTGAACCTGGGAGGTAGAGGTTGCAGTGAGCCAAGATCGTGCCACTGCACCCCAGCCTGGTGACAGAGTGAGACTCTGTCTCAAAAAAAAAAGAAAGAAAAAGAAAAAGTATCTTTGCTGTAATCAGCAGAAGGTCTTGAGATGAGGCCATCTGGGATGACCATGTGTGCCCTAAGTGCAACCATGAATGGCCTTAAGAGAAGAAGGCTACGCAAGGACAGAGGCAGCGATGGGAGTGATGCGGCCACAAGCCAAGGAACACCTGGGCCTCCTAGAAGCTGGACGAGGCAGGAAGGATCTTCCCTCTCTCAGCTCTGCAGACGCTTTGGTTTCAGACCTCTGGCCTCCAGAACTGGGAGAGAACACGTCTCTGTTATTGGCCACCCAGTTTGCAGCGGTTTTTTTTAGGGCAATCCTAGGAAATTAATCACGGCTCCAGTCATGTAAAAAGATTGGTGGGTGGGCTCCCCGTTTGCCTCCCTGCAAAAGCATGAAGACCCTAAACTTCCTTCCCACTCACCTAGGGGGAGAGGAGAGGAAGGAGGGAAAGAGAGACGGCCCTGAGTGGCTCCGAGTACACATGGGTGGACTAGTTGCTGCAGAAACCACTGCAAATGACCAGAGATGATATAGAGAGACTGAGGCTGGGCACGGTGGCTCACGCTTGTAATCAGCACTTTGGGAGGCAGAGGCAGGCGGATCACTTGAGGTCAGGAGTTTGAAACCAGCCTGGCCAACATGGTGAAACCCCATCTCTACTAAAAATACAAAAAATAGCCGGGCATGGTGGTGCAGGCCTGTAATCCCCGTACTTTGGGAGTCTGAGGCAGGCAGATCGCTTGACATCAGGGATTTGAAACCAGCCTGGCCAACATGGGGAAACCCCGCCACTACTAAAAATGCAAAAGTTAGCCGGGCGTGGTCAGCTATTGATTGATTACAGCACACGCCTGTAATCCCAGCTATTGGGGAGGCTGAGGCAGGAGAATCACTTGAGCCCCAGAGGCGGAGGTTGCAGTGAGCTGAGATTGCACCACTGCACTCCAGCCTGGGCAACAGAGCGAGACTCCAACTCAAAAAAAAAAGAAAAAAAGAAACCGAGAGATGTCCTGTTGTCAAGGTTAAGTACCACCCCACCCCTCAACTGTCCTGTTAGGGAAAATAAGGAAGTTGCATTTTCAGATACCCAAGTGGGGCCCACCGAGATTATAAATGCAAGAACTTGTTCACGGGATGCTAAGGATGATTGGGCTTCCTGTCCATCACCTGGGCCTGGCCAGAGCTTCTGCAGGCACTTCGGGCTCCCCTGATGGTGGCGGTGATGCCGTGGGTGCTCGGGGACAGCGGGAATGCAGTGACGCCCCACGGAGGCTCTTGCACGGGTCTTCCCAGTCTATGCACAGCCTGGAACTGGCCGCTATCCAATTTTGCATCTGTTCATCGATTCCTAGAAAAATAATCAGGTCGAACACAGGCCATTTCCGGTAAAGAGGCTCTAAGGAAGCACCTTCAGGCCAGATGACTCAGGACTGTGCGGAGCGTGTGTGGTCTGGGAGCCGGCTGCCTGCTGGGCCCGGGTGCTCTGCAGGGAAACAGTCGGCTGCCTGCGGGGTCATTCATGGCCGTTCCCCTTGGAAGGGCGGCACAGGAGCCCAGTTCTGCAGCCCCGCCGACGCCCTGTCACAGACACAGCCCTTCATGGATCTGTCTGGTTTCCCATGGCTGCGGTAACAAGTGACCGCAAGGTTGGCAGCTGGGAACAGCATAAGTATCCCATCTTACGGTTCTGGAAGTCAGAAGTCTGAGAACAGCCTCACTGGGCTAAAGTCAAGGTGTGGGCGGGGCTGGTTCCCCCTGGAACCTCCACGGGAGAATTATCTCCTTGTCTTTTCCAGCTTCTAGAGGCTGCTTGTACTCCTGGACTCGAGTGGCCCCTGCATCCATCCACAGAGTGCATCACTCCAAACTCAGCTTCCATCATCACAGCACCTTCTCCTCTGATGCTGACCATCCGGCCTCTGTCTTACAAGGGATGCTTGTGATTCCATGGGGCCCATAGGAGAATTCAGGCTGCTCTTCCCATGTTACTACCCTTAGCAGAATCACATCTGCAGAGGCCCTGTTAGAATGAGTGCTGGGTTGAATAGCATTTCCCAAAAGTCTATGTCCACCTGGGACCTCAGAATGGGACCTTATTTGGAACTAGGGTCTCTGCAGATGTAATCACATTTAAGATGATGTCACACTCAACTAAGATGGGCCCTAATCTAGTGCCTGATGGCACTAGATTAGTGCCATAAGAAGAGGAAAATTTGGACACAGATGCACCAGGAAGGTGGCCATGTGAAGAGGAAGTCAGAGATTGGAATGGCCACAGACGGGGACACCAGGCATTGCCGGCCACCAGAAGCTGAGACAGGTGCAGACGGATCCCCCCAGGGCCTTTGGGAAGAGCATGGCCCCTTCGACACGTTGATCTTGGACTCCTGGCCTCCAGGACGGTGGGAGAATGCATTTGCGTTGTTTGAAGCCCCCTGTTTCTGGTACTTAGTTACAGCAGCCCTAGGAGCCAAATGCACCGTGTAAGGGCACATTTGCAAGCTCCAGGAGTCAGGAACAGGCCTAGATGGGGTGCCATTATTCAGCCCTCCACAGACCCTTAGTAGGGCAGAGAAATGGGCCAAGCCCCCTGCCAAGGAATAGCTGGAGAGTGGAGAGGGCACCTGGAAGGGTGTCAGAGTGGCGTGGCTCTGCAGAACGGGGCCTGTCACGGGGCAGGCACTCAAGCCCTTGTGGGTAAGTGGATGCACAGGTGCAGGTGCGTGAGTTGAGACTGTCACATGCCAAGGTGGCCTCTACTGCCAGGCGAGCCATGAGACCTTTTTTTTTAGACAGGGTCTTGCTCTGTTACCCAGGCTGGAGCGCAGTGGTGTGATCTCAGCTCACTGCAATCTCTGCCTCCTGGGCTCAAGTGATTCTCCCACCTCACCTCAGCCTCCCAAGTAGCTGGGACTACAGGCGTGTACCACCATGCCCGGCTAATTTTTTATTTTTTGTAGAGATGAAGGTCTTGCTAGGTTGCTCAGACTGATCTTGAACTCCTGGCCTCAAGTGATCCTCTTGCCTTGGCCTCACAAAGTGCTGGGATTATAGGCATGCACCACTGCACCCGGCCTGAGACCTTTTCTTTCTTTCTTCTTCTTTTTTTTTTTTTTTTAATTGAGGCGGAGGTTCTCTCTTGTTGCCCAGACTGGAGTACAGTGGTGCAATCTCGGGTCAGTGCAACCTCCACCTCCCGCATTCTCCTGCCTCAGCCTCCAAAGTAGCTGGAATACCACTCATGTGCCACCACACCCAGCTAATTTTTTGCATTTTTAGTAGCGACAGGTTTTTACCGTGTTGGCCAGGTGGGTCTCAAACTCCTGACCTCAAGTGATCTGCCCGCTTCGGCCTCCCAAAGTGCTGGGATTACAGGCGTGAGCCACCGCACCTGGCCTGAGACCATTTTTTAAAAGTGTACATAGACCCCAACTGGGCGAGCTAATGGAACCACCTCAGTATACCAGAGCAAGACACAGAAGGAGCTGAGGGAGGGGCTGGCCTTGGGACACTGGGATCCCAAATCCCTGGTCCTCTTGACTCCTGCCTTCAACACACCTGCCTCTCCTCATGTGGGCCACCCTGGCATCTGACTGTTTCAGACACTTACTTCTTCCCTGTTCCTAGAGCACTGGATGGCCACACCCTCCCACAGAGACAAACCTTCCTACTGGTCCACCCCTGCCCCAGGCTCCAACCCTGCACTCCACCCAGAGGGGATGCTGGGAGGGATAGCCCCTCCTCCGTAGGCCAGCCCTTAGCTCTGCTGGGGGCAGGTGCTGTGTATCCTCCCTCCCCTGAGTGGACACATCCCTGGGGTTTTCTTTTTTTTTTTTTTTTGAGACGG
>NW_012098098.1:1830674-1845662 GCF_000951045.1 Mandrillus leucophaeus
TCCATCTCAAAAAAAAAAAAAAAAAAAAAGAGAAGACACAGACATACACGGAGGAGAAAAATGCAGTGACCATGGGGGCAGAGACTGGAGTGGTACAGCCAGAAGCCAGGGACCTGCAGGGATCTCCAGGGATCTCCAGGGGTCTCCAGGGATCTCCAGGGGTCTCCAGGGATCTCCAGGGGTCTCCAGGGAACTTCAGGGAACACTAGGGGTCTGCAGTCGCCACCAAAGCTGGCAGAGGCAGGGAGGACCCTCCTCCAGAGCCTTCAGAGGAAGCACAGTCCTGCCAGCATCTTGACGTCACTTCTGGCCTTCGGAACTAGGAGCGAAGACATTTCTGCTGGTTTAATTCACCCGGTTGGGGATAATTCATTATGGCAGTCCTAAGAAAGGAATGCTGTCATTTACCTGCTTATCAAGCTTTGACCAGAAACTCTACTTATTTGGATTTTTTTTCTGGAGTGGGGGTGATTGGAGCAACCCATGGCAGGGTGATAGGAGTCATAGTGTTTACAGACACCACAGTGTTGATGACTCAGAGAGCAAAGATGGAGGGGAGATTACTAACAACGAGAACTTCCAATAGTGAGCCCACCTGGCACACAGTGTTAGGAAGGGGTCTTACTATCATTCCCATTTTACAGATGCAACACTGAGGTGCAGAGATGCCAAGGCACGTCTCCAAGGTCTCAAGCCAGGAAGTGTTGGAGCTGGGGTTCACGCCCAACAGGCGACCTGGGGACCCAGCATGGGTACTGCCCAGTCCTCACCAGGAGCTTGGCGGGAGAAGTTTCCATTCTGTCCTGGCCTGGTGCGCAGGGATCTGGGCTCACACAGTGGACCCAGTACACACCCTGAAGCCAGGGACACCATCTGCAGGACCTGCAGCATCCAGAGGCCTGCCTTCTTCCTGGCCTGACAGGTTTAGAATCTTCTGGAAACCGCACCCTGGATGTGAAGCCCAGGGCCCCCATCTCCTCTGGAGAAGCCTCCTGACTGTCCTCCAGGGGAGAAAGTGGTCACAGCCGCAGCATTTGCCAAAGGAGCCGCCCAGGGGCTGTTTTTCTGAGGAATTTCCACTCCCAGGTCATCACCCTGGTTCTCTGACTCCTAAGCTTGGATGACGAAGAAATGAGAGTGGCGGGAACTCGGGGGATGTTGGGAACCCAGGTGTGCTTCAGATATGAGCTTGGGCTGTCCAGGGGTAGTGGTTACAAAGCGGCCTGAGCAAAAAGTCTCTGACGACACCACGCAGTGGAGCCCCCAGCTTCTCGTAGAGATGCAATCATCCTTCCGTTCTGTGGTTTTCCCCCGAGGTTGAAGAGGTGCCAGATGGAGGATTCAAAGGAAAGAAAGCCAGGACGCAATAACAAAAAAGAAACTCCCTTGTTCTAATGTGACGTCCATTTTCACTTTTCTTTTCCACTCTGTTGCCCAGGCTGGAGTGCAGTGGATCACGACTCACTGCAGCCTCGACCTCCCAGGCTCAAGTGATCCTCCCACCTCAGCCTTCCGAGTAGCTGGGAAGTCCGAAAGGAATGCTGTCGTTTACCTGGGAACAGGTGCATGTTACCACATCCAGTTAATTTCTTTTATTTTGTGTAGAGATGGGGTCTCGCTGTGTTGCCCAGGCTGTTCTTGAACTCCTGGCCTCAAGTGATTCTCCTGCCTCAGCCTCCCAAAGTCCTGGGATTCCAGGTGTGAGCCACTGTGCCTGGCCTATTTTCACTTTTAAACTAAAGGTGTTTCAGGTTTAGCCACTGTGGGTAACAAACACCATTCCCCTTCTCCCTCACCTAAATGGGGATAGAAATGTATCTCTCCTTTATGTAGAAGAAGTCTGACCTAGGCAGTGGAACTGGTATAGAAACCTATAGTGTCAGGGATTCAAGACCCACCATTTGTACCTTCTGTTCCCAAGGCACCTGATGGTGCAACGTGGCTGCTTTGCTCCAGTCATCATACCCTCATTCCAGGCAGGAAGGAGGAACGAGAACATGAAGGACACACCTCCTCCTGCCTTTAAAGAGATGTCCTAGAAGTCGTACACGACTGTTCCACTCACTTCTCTTTGGCTAAAACTTATTTCTATGGACAGGAGAAGCTGCAAGGCAGGCAGGGGAGTATCATCTTTAGTGGAGTGACAGTGCACACATTTAGAAGTCAGGAATCTTCCTGTTATTAAGGAAGAAAGCAGATAAGATTTTGGGAGGTCACTTGAGCCATCTGTGGCACTGCTGGGGACTTTTGTGGTAGAAGGGACCTGACACTGAGATGGAGACTTGGGAAGCTGGCGTTAGAGTCCCAGGGCAGCCACCAACTACCACCTGGGTGTTGATGATTTGGCAGCCTCGTCGCTTTTTATAGATCTTTCCTTGGCTTCGGGGGAAGGATTCACGAGCATTCCAGGATAATTTTTTATACTATTAAAACCATAAAAGCTTTTCCATCCTAAGCCTTGTGGCTAAAGCCTCCATGAATATTCCAGTACTTTCTAACCAAAGAATTTAAGAGGACACCTCCCTCTGACCACCTCATTGCCTGAGCAGATGTCCATCTCTAGCAGAAAGCTCATAGTTGGAACTCAGGACATGAATAGATTCAGGAGGTGCTGGGAGAGAAAGGCCTGCACCTGGCCTACAGGTAATGAATGACCACATGACCGAATTGTGAAAAGGTGGGGGTTTGGAGCCTACTGGGTTCACTCCCTCGGTGACTCTTGCTGTGCCATCCTTGGCACTTGTTTGATGAGTTGGAACCCCAGTTTTCTCCTCGACTAAATGGAGATCCTGCAGACCCCACCTCATAGCATTGACATGAGGATGGGATATAGGATTCCTGTAAAGCTTCCATAGGTGATGAACTTGGCATTCGCAGTTCCCTCCCGTGTGTTACTCAGGCAGTGAGCAGCACATGGATAGTGTAGGCTGTCCCGGTGTCCCCGAGACAGCCTCAGCAGGCCAGTGTCTCTGCCACTCCCTGAGCTGCATACCAAATGAAGCCTCTCTGGGTGAAGCCATTCTCCGGGCAGCCTGGGGCTTGCCAGGTGCCCACAGAGGAAGCATGCTGTTCTGGGGGATGGGGATGTCATGCTCTTTGATGCCAGGAGCTCTTCCTTCAAGCCACCCTCCCCACAGATCCCCCAGGATCTGTCCAAAATGGAAGGCTCGCCTTTCTGGGACTCTTCATTCTCTGTTCCCCGTGGGTTGGAGTCTAAATTCCTTTGCAGGCTTCACTCTAGTGAAGGTTCAAGTGTGAAATGCTTTGTAGGCATCTACCTCTCCAGCCTTGCCTCCGTCCTGGGATTCTCACACGCGCGCTTTCCTGCCTCCAATCTGCACACACCATCCTCTGCCCGGAGAGCCCCGAGCCTGTCTCCTGTGCATCCTTCTAGATTCATCTGTCTTGTCCATTTCTCTGCCGAGACCCCTTCCTTGGGGGAGCTGCTCTTCCCTCACTTGGATTATGTGACCCTGGCAGGGAGCATGTCACCCAGGCCAGCCGGTCACAAGGTCCCATCCCCTGGCCATGGCCATGGGCTTGTTCCAGTGGCTGGATGTCTCAAGCTGGGCTCCCTCCCAAACAGATTCTGAGACAGGATGTGGGTGCAAGTAGTTTACTTGAGAGATGATCCCAGGAAATACCAGGGGAGAATGGGGATATGAGCTAGGAAAGGCAGCCAGTCAAGGGTGGGCTATGGAGTCAGCCACCAGTGCGGGCCCCTGGAGCTCAATCCCACGGGAGACTCCGGGAGCCACCGTGGAGCACACCTCAGGGACCCCCAGAGAGGTGAGGGAGCTGGGGCACGAGTGCCCCTGTACCTGTGAAATCACTGGTTGAGGCTGCTGCTGAGTGGCGTGACCCACGTTGATTCCAGCCTGCCACAGGTTCCTGTGCACAGAAAAAGCACTCATACCAAGGAACATGTGTACTGGCGGTGGGAAGTCAGGGTTCATCTGCCAGAGAGGTCATGTGACCCGAGCCAGCCAATCAGTGCCTTTCCCTGGGATTTTGTTTTGCGATTTGCAGCAAAGTTGAGTGTTGCCAGCCCTCCTGGTCACAGAGCTGCAGAGACTGAGTTGATAGCTGCCAGGGGCCATCCTCTCTGCCTCCCAGAGTAACAGGAGGGAATATGGCCATGGCTAGGTAGAACCAGGAGGAGAGGGTTGCTGAGGAGAGGGCAGGAGACAATGGCTGTTGTGTTTGAAGTCCTGGGCTGAGGCATGCCTGAAGCCCGTGCCTCCCCCTGGATCCTTCTGTGACTGCACTTAGCCCAGAGAACGGTGTCTGCCGGTCACCCAGGGCCCCTCCATCAAAATCTGTCTCACATCTGCCTTACTCATCTCTTTTCCCTCGAAAGGCCCGCTCCAAAGAAAGTCCTCCATAAAGGTCATCAAAAAGAAGAAAAAAATGAACTTGCATTTCACAGCCCTCATCATTAATTTATTTTTAAAAATCTATTTACATTTTCTGTCTGTATTACTTCTTGTGTGGTAACCCGAGTTGGATAAATTTGTTGTCGGCTGTTGGATGAAGAATTTCCTTTAATTTGCCCTAAATTACTTAAACAGTAAGGGGGTGCCCATCATATTCTGGAATTTGGTGTTCACTTTTCCTACGTGACTCATAGTTTTTATGTAGTTAAATAATACTGACCAGGTGTGGTGGCTTATGCCTGTAATCCCAGCACTTTGAGAGGCCAAAGTGGGAAGATTGCTTGAGCCCAGGAGGTCGAGGCTGCAGTGAGCCATGATCATGCCACTGTATTCTGCTTGGGTGACAGAGGGAGACCCTGTCTCAAATAGTAATGAATAATAATAATACCACAGCTCAGCCTTTGGCTTCCCAAGCTTTCCTTGTAAAAAGTCCTCTCCTCTATTTTTGCATAGACTTCCTTGGTTCCTTCCTATTTCTCTCCCACATTTGTCAGTGAGTTACTGAGCATGCAGCAGATGCTCAACACATATTCACTGGCTACACAGATGAATGCACGACAGCCTATGAGAACAGCAGTGACTCCTAAGTACCTCTTTGCAAACGTTGGGGTCCTTAACTTAGTTTGGGTTCCCAGAATCTAACCTTGAGCTGAGGATTTGAGGGCAGGTAGTCTATCTGAGAGGTGCAATAAACATAGGAAAGAGATGAATAAATGATCCAGGGAAGGGAAGAGAGCTGATACAGTGTAGGTTATTAAGCCAACTACCACATGGCCAACTGGAAAATCCCTCTGGGAAACTCCAGGAAACAGCTCTGAATCATCCCAGCCAAGGACGAGAAATCTGGGGTATTTATATCCCCAGCCCCATTTGCTGTTATTAGCCATTGTCCCAGGGGATGTTAAATCCTAGGCACTTATGGGCCACCATGCTCATGCGCTGAGTGGGTTCTCATAGCTCAGGGGCAGCCCTCCAGCAAAGACACAGGTGTGGCTGTTGGAAGTCAGGTCGGCCTTCACAGAGATGGCTGGGATCTGTGAGGACATGGGTGGAATGGGGACAGTCGGCTTCAGTCCTAGATGTAGATTATTTTCCCAAAGCTGTGTCCTACTAAATGTGGGGCTTTTTTCTGGCTGTGTCTACAGACACTGTACCGACTCTTTGCTGTGGTCAGCCACCCCAGCTCACAGCACTATTCCATCATGCTTGTGCAGCCTGATAACATCCCTTGGTGTCACTCGGTTGAACTGCAGGTGGACATCTGCTCCCA
Source organism: Mandrillus leucophaeus (assembly GCF_000951045.1). Classification (NCBI taxonomy): domain Eukaryota; kingdom Metazoa; phylum Chordata; class Mammalia; order Primates; family Cercopithecidae; genus Mandrillus; species Mandrillus leucophaeus. The sequence goes on from NW_012098098.1 coordinate 1,836,381, forward strand.
ACAGACAATTCGATTCTCTCTGTAGGAAGTTGAAGTGGGAGATGGTGAGGCACAGCCTGAGCTGGGCCCTGGGACAGAGGAGATGCGACCCCCCAAGCTGATGGGATGACCATGTCCACAGGGAACAGGCAAGGCCTGGCTGCAGAGGGAGAAGGGAGCCATGTCCAGAGAAGGAGGAAATAGATGGAAAGTACTGCCAGAGGGCCTGATGCCTTTCCAGGACTCACTCTAGTTGTCTGAGAGTCTTACTTGCCTTAGGTTCCCAAATAACCCAGTAACCTCCCAAGCAGTCCGCTTCTCTGCTTCAGCTGACTTGAGTGGATTTCTGTTCCTTGCAACTGTAATTGATCAAGACCTCGCCCCCAGAGCTCCCCATTGGTAGGGTCTCCACTGCCCCCAAAGAGTGGCCTGCCAGTGTAAGATGTCCAAGTCTTCTGGAAAAGCCTTAGAAAAATGGCACCACATCACACATTACCCATCACAAAATGGCACCCCTATGTCTCCTTGCTTCAAATTGTTAATGGGTTTTGTTTTGTTTTGTTTTTCCTTTGAGACAGGATCTGGCTTTGTTACCCAGGCTGGAGTGCAGAGTGCAGTGGTGCAATCAGGGCTTACTGCAGCCTTGACCTCCTGAGCTTAAGCAGTCCTCCCACCTCAGCCTCCTGAGTAGCTGGGACTACAGGCACGCACCACCATGCCTGGCTAATTTTTGTACTTTTTTGTAGAGATGGGGTTTCGCCATGTTGCCCAGGCTTGTTCGTGGTCTTTGATGCCAAATTGAGGGCTGGTGATATTCTGTGGCCACTGAATGGGTGTGGCAGGAACAAAGGAAAAGCTGGGACTCCCCGGCCTTTGCTCTTGATGTCCAGTTCATAGAGCCTCCAATAAAAATAAACGGTGAATAAAAAATAGGTGTGAGGACCGGAGCCCTACAGCAATCACATCGAGAGGAAAGAAAAACCTTGATCTTTACATCACGTAATTAAACATTTATGACTGCCGGCTCTACCCACTGTTCTGCAGACATGCATGCGGTCCTTCCGTCAGCCCATCTTGGTCCCAAGAGAGAGTGGGCAGAGGGCTGGGCTCTCCAGGGTGGCCCCACCAGGCTTTCCTGTTCGTTTTTCCAGGTTGGGCTTCATTGTGACCAGAAGGATGACTTTTTTCCTTTGTCTCAAATTGTCCATGACTTAACTCCCTGCCTGGGTAGCAAATAGGAGGCTTTGCTGGGATGTCCAAGGGTGAGCAGTCGCTTCCCAGGGGGCACTTGGGACGGGACTGGCCATCTTGCTCCTTCCCTTGGTACAATTTGGTGCTCTCCCATCCGGGGCTTCCCAGGGGTCCCCCTTGCCTATGAAACATCTGTTTTGTTTTGTTTTTTTTCAAATTCAAATGTTATTTTTTGGAAATTAGATTCTGAGATTGCAACATGATGGAAAGGTTGATCACCACTAAACTCCTCTCTCTCTGCTTTGCTGGCTCTAATAATAACGATATTAACTAACACTTTCTGTGCGTCAGGCCATATATTACTTCTCATCTATTAACCATTTGTGCCCCGAGAGAGAGAAGAGATGCCATTATTACCACATTCATTTCACAGATGGGGCATGGAACACAGAAACATCAAGTGACTTGCTGAAGGCCAACAACTTGGAAGCAGAGGAGCTGGGATTTTAATTGAGCCTGATGCCAAATGATGGCACAAACCAGCAAGCTAAGGACTCAATCTGCCCCATGGGTGATCCAGCCCGGACAGCAATTGTAGCTTGCAGAGCAGAGGTCTCTGGTTGCAGCTCTGCCAATGGTGTCCTTGGAGCTTCTGGGCTGGGATAGGTCTCCCCAGAGCCACCCTGGGCCAGTGAGGAGCCTACAGGGTTGCCATACAAAGGATCTGTAAGGAGATGAGGGTTGGATTAGCAAAGTGGCAAACATTTCACTGTTGACAACTACCAACCACTCATCCACATGCTGGGCCTATGAAAAGGCTGATTCTGTGCAGCTTTCCTTCCCCTTTGCTGGAGTGGGGATGGAGTGGGGACCCAGTTTATTCCATTCCCCTGCACCCAAGGTTTCATGGTCACAGGCAATGGCAGCCGAGTGGGTGAGAGTGTGAATTCAAATCCCAGCTCTTCTATTCAGAAGCTGGGTGGCCTCAGGGAAGTGACTTACACTCTCTGCGCTCAGTTCCCTCATTGGAAAAATGAGGCTAATAACAGTACCAGCCTGGAGGGTTGTTGGGGGTGGCAGGATTTCACAGTATAATGCTTTGGGGTCAGGTACTCAGAAGCATCTGTTTTGTTGTTGTTTTTTGTTTGTTTTGTTTTGTTTTGAGATAGGGTCTTGCTCTGTCACCCAGGCTGGAATGCAGTGGCTCGATTTCAGCTCACTACAACCTCCGCCTCCCAGGCTCAGGCAATCCTCCCATCTCAGCCTCCCGAGTAGCTGGAACCACTGGCACATGCCATCATGCTGGCTAATTTTCATAGTGACTGGATTTCATCTTGTTGCCCAGGCTGGTCCTGAGCTCAAGCCACCTGCTTTGGCCTCCCAAAGTGCTGGGATTACAGGCCTGAGCCATCGTGCCGGGCCCCCAAAGGCATCTGCTAACACAGATCTCTTCTCCCCTTGGGTTTGTCCTTTGTCAGTCTAAGGACTGTTGTTCTGGAACAGTCTTATTCACCACTGAGCCCTCCAGTGCTTGAAACAGAGCCCAGAACATAGTAGGTGCTTAATTATTGGATGACTGCATGCCAATTGAGTGCATCTGAAGAATGATGCTTCAAAGACTGAGAAAAGTAAAACAAAAAGAGGAAAAAAGATCACAGAGAACATCTGCATTATTACTATCCTTTTGAGAGGGAGTTTTGTTCTTGTCTCCCAGGCTAGAGTGCAGTGGTGCGATCTCAGCTCACTGCAACCTCTGCCTCTCAGGTTCAAGCGGTTCTTCTGCCTCAGCCTCCCAAGTAGCTGGGACTACAGGCATGCACCTCCATGCCTGGCTAATTTTTGTGTTTTTAGTAGAGACAGTTTCACCATGTTGGCCAGGCTGGTTTCGAACCCCTGACCTCAGGTGATCTGCCCGCCTCAAACTCCCAAAGGGTTGGGATTGCAGGCGTTAGCCACCGCGCCCGGCCAATCTACATTATTCTGTATCTGCATTTGAGCCGCACCAAAATCTTAGGCAAGGTTTCCCCGTTTGAGTCCACATCACGCAGGCAGCCTTCCATAGTCCTTGTTCCACCCATTCCCCATCCTTGTTTCTCCCACTTGCCCTGGCTCATGGGGGTCCCAGACTCTGAGATCCCAGAGGTGTCTTGTTTGTGCCAGCTGCATAGCACAGGGCCCAGCACAGAGAGACTCGATGGGTATTTGGGGAATGAGTTAACACTGAAGGAGCTAATTCCGGTGTCTTGGTGCGGAGATGAGCAATGCGGACAGGCCTCCTACTGCCCTTGGGCCGCAGCAGCTCACCGCACAGTGCCTGCATACCCGTCCACATTCTGTGACTGAGGGGGGAGCACGGGAGAGTCCCTTAGCTCTTAAGGAACGTGGATTTACCTGTTTCAAAGGTGATTTCGTCTGGCTCGAAATTGATTTACCTATATACCTGCACAAGTTAAGAATGCTAAATGCCTTCGGGCAAAAGAGGTATGAACATGCTGCACTGCTCCTAGCTACGGCACTTCGGGCACGCTCTTCTCCAAGCCTCAGCTACTGGATCTGTGAAATGGGATGATTTCCACCTCCCTGGATTCCTGGGAACGCGTCCTGAGGTCGTTGAAGGTAAAGTGCGGAGCCTGGACCCCTGCGCTAGCGCCACCATCCGGTAACAAGTCTCCCTTTCTTCGTCTGCAAATTGGGAAGAGTGTGCCTAAGTTTTCTAAGCACGTGTAGAGGGTGGGAGTCAACTCAGTAACTGTGTACTCTGCACCGCGCCACAGTTCACAGCGCCCAGCCCTTGCGGATTTCATTTGCTAAAATCCTGGGAGGTCGCTTCCTTATTCCTATTTTCCAGTTGAGCTGCAGAGAGTTGGAGTTGGTAAATTTGCAAGCCCCTTGTGGAAAGCGCTTGGCGCCGCGTCAGGCGCATAGTAAGCGCTCAATGAAAACTATACTTGTGTGGCTAGTGGCGAGGAAGCTGAGCGTCTCCTTGTCCCTAGCCGGCCCTGGAGGCCAGCGGCCCCGCCTTCCTCGCCCACCCGGCGCCCGCGCCTCAGCCCCCGCCTCCTTCAGCCAGCTGAGCCTGCGGGGCGGGGCCGGGGGCGGGGCCTGTGCTGATCGGTCCTACCAGCGCCGCCAGCCACCTGGGGGCGTGGCCTCCGGGCTCCTGGCAGCCTACAAGAGGCGGTGCGCTGAGCCCCAGCACCAATTCACATCCCAGGGCGTCTCCAGCCGCCCCCTTTGAGCTGTCTGCTTGCTGTGCCCGCTGTGCCTGCCGTGCCCGCGCTGTCGCCGCTGCTACCGCTGCTCGACGCGGGAGACGCCAGCGAGCTGGTGATTGGAGCCCTGCGGAGGTAAGTGTGACTTCCATGCCTCTCCCTTTTGCAAACTGTTACCCTCCTGAGAAGCTGGAATAACTAGAATAGATGCCACCTCGCAGGGCTGACTGTGTGAGGGCACCACACTGAGTGCTCTGCTTGCATCGCGGAACATAGCTTTGCGACAGGCCCTTTTGCAGATGAAGAAACTGAGGCTCAGCGAAGACAACTCATTTGCCCAGGACCTCGCAGCCAGGACTCCAAAGAGCCGGGCTTCAACGCGATCTGAGTGCAGAATGCTGCTACTTGGGGGCTGTTTACTCTCTTGCCTTCCTTGTGCAGCGCTAGCATTTGTTGCATTCCTGTGTTCGTGGTGGGTGTCAAGAACTGGGAAGCTGATGGCATGGATGTGGCAGGCATTAGAATGTGTCCTACTCATGTCTGGAGGAACAGGGTGATCTAGTGGCATATGCATTCAGCTGCCGTTTGCTGCCACGCCCCTCTATGATTTCATTTGCAAGGTAGCCTTCTTCCCATATTTCAGATGAAGATGCTGAGGGTCAGAGAGGTGAAGTAAGTTGTCCAGGCAGAGCCAGGGCTGGAACCCAGCTCTGTCTGTCTCCAGAGCTTCAAATGGATGTGTACAGACTTGGGGCCATGTCAGGGTTCTGCAGTTTGGGGGAACACGTTTTTGGGTTTCTTTAGCCAGAGCGGGCACCTGCATAACTCCTGTGTGGGGAGTTACCGTGGAAGCTGAGGGCTCGCTCTGGAGTGTGGGGGACATCAGTCGTCCCATGTGGACAGAGCCAGGGTTAGTCTCTCATGTGCTGCAGACCCAGAGCCTCCCTTGCTAAGGCTGGACAAGCCAGGGAGGACTTCGCTGATGCCTGCTCATCGCAGTCCAACTGGAATTGGGCGTCTCTCAGTCAAAATGTGGTTGCTGCCCTGGCTGAGAGAAGCAGCCGGGAACCCGTGCAAATGCCTGGCTTGCCTTGCAACTGAGAGTGGGGTTGTGAGTTTCCCCTTTGGGCCTTTGGACCCCTTGCCCTGGTAGAATGGGGTGTGCCTGCTTTTCCCATCCAGGGTCTGGAGTCTGACAGTGAAGACAGCCTGCAGAACAGGACCGGGGCGTGGCCCTTTCCAGTAGACTGAGGCCATGAGCTGTGACTGTTGGCTGTCTCAGGGCTCCTTGGGTTATATGCACCTGATTTTCTGCTTCTGCCCTGATCTGGCTGTTTCCACTCAGGAAAAGGAGCAGGTGTGGGACTATGTTGCCCGTGCGGCAGGCATGCGGTCTGTACCACACACTTTACTTGTATTGGCATTGCTGCAACACTCTTGGGCAGTAGATCTCTCGATGCCCACTCCACAGCTGAGGAAACTGAGGCTCAGCAAGGTGAAGTGCTTGCCTAGGATCCCCCAGCTAGTATGGAATGCTATCACCCCCAGGTGGGTCCTATCTGCACTCTTGACCCTGCTTTCTTTAAGACACTTCTCTGCCCACTGCCAGCTCCACCTGTGAACCTGACCTTCACACAGGTGATGTTTTGTCTTAGAGGGGCTCCAGGTAAAACCACTGGACAATGTACCCAGGGAGGAGAAACCAAGAGGGTGATTTTGATTTTTGCAGTCTCTTAAGGTGTAAGAGTCGGAATAGTAATAATGCCATTTGTAATAATACAAGCAGCTGACATTTACATGATGTTTAGTACAGACCAGACATCCCAGGGTTTCCATGGATGAGCTCACCGCCTGCTCTATGAGCTGGGCACTTTTTACAAGGAGTAAGTCGAGGCTCGGAATTATTAAGGTGTGTGCCCAACATGACACAGCCAGGGCGGGGTAGAGCTGCCGTCCAGGCTGGGCCCTGAGCCAGATTCTGGGGGAAGGTGCCCATCTAATGACCAGCCACATGACTGTCACGGCAGAACTTGCTACTAGTTGAGGCTTTTCGTGCCATGTGGGAGTTTTTTTTTAACGTTGGCAGGGATCTGGGTCCCTGGTCCTGGCTGAGGTGAGGCTGGAAGGGGATCAACTGCCCCTGGGCTTGGACTCAACACTGCTGACAAGTACTGAGAGCCCTGTCCCGGGACCCAGATCAGTGCTGGCTCTCAGAGTCCTGCCTCCAGCCTGGAGAGGAGAGTTGGCTGGACTGGGAAGGCCTGAGCTAGGGAAGAAGACTGTGAGGTCCCTTAAAACCTCTGTACTTCATCCCTCAAAAGACCCCAAGTTAAGTATGTGGCCCTTTGTAGGTTGCATTTGCAAGTTTTTGGAGGCAGGACCCTCTGACGTCTTTGGAGGTCAGAAAGTTTTTGGAGGCAGGGCACTGACCTCTTTGGCCTGTGGGAACTGGAACTTTTCTTTCCTCTGTCACCAGCGTCATTTGCTGTGTGTGGGAGGTGCCTGCATGTCTGCCTGCGCCTGACTCAGGAGGCTTTTTCTTTCTTTCTTTTCTTTTTTCTTTTTTTGCAGACGCGCTGGTTTTTGATCAGTCCCAGATGTGCAAACCCAGGATCTCTCAAAGGGGCCGATGGCTTGTCAAGAAAGGAAAATTCAATCTGGGCATAATTTATTTCACTTCGTCTTGAGTTCATTGAGTGGAACAGATGCTCAGACCTTCCTGGGACGGTGACCCAGAGCACCTTGTAAAGTCTTAAATAGAGCACGCTGAGTTCTGGGACAGGCAAGGGACAGTCCGATCTGGGTGGTGGTAATAGGATGGGCCATGTTCTGTTTTTCTTTTTCCTGAAAAAATGTTTTGTGGTAAAAATACACATAAACATAAAATTTACCATTTAACCCATTTTGAAGTGTACAATTCAGTGGCAGTTAGTACATTTGCAGTATTGTGCAGCCACCACCACTAATTCCAGGGCGTTTCATCATCCCATAAGGAAACCCCCTACCCATTAGGCATCATTCGCCATGCTCTTCCCTTCAGCCACTAATCTCCTTTCTGTCTCTATGAACTTGCTTATTCTGGACATTTCATGTGAATGGAGTCACACAATGTGTGGCCTTTTGTGTCTGGCTGTTCTCACTCAGCATCATGTTTTTAAGGTTCATCCACACTGTCATGTGTCTGAGACCTTCATTCCTTTTTATGGCTGAGTAATATTCCATTGTATTAATAGACCACGTTTTGTTTATCCATTCTTCCACTGAAGGAAATCTGGGCTGTTTCCACCTTTGGCTTTTACGAAGGCATCTGCTGTGAACATTTGCATACAAGGTTTTGTGTGGGCATATGTTTTCATATCTCTTGAGTGTTTACCTGGGAGGAATTGCTGGGTCGTATGGTAACTTTATGCTTAACTTATTGAGGAGACTGTGTCCTCTTTTTTGACTCTCTTCTTGAAGCATCAACTCAGGCCATGTCTTTCCAGAATGTGTTGCTGGCCTTCTCCATGGGTGCAGGGAAGCCCTGGCAGTTGGCATTGGTGGGCAGTGTTGGCATGCCACCTGGGTCACAGCGGCAGCCGGCAGGGCATCCTGAGACATCACGCTGCCTTCTACCCCAGGCTGTGCAATGATGGGTACTCTTGGACAAAGACCCCTCTTGCAAGGCTGCGAGGACATCATGGTTCTGCCGAGGGAGATTTAGCTTTGATTGTCTTGAGTGCTGCGTCAGCTTAGACAAAAACCACGGAGTCAGAGGGGAAAAAAAAACAAAACAAAAAACGTCCTGATGAGGATTGTGCAATTTCCGGTCCATCATTCTTTAAAAAATTATAAATTATGAAATCCCACATTTTCAATCCCAATTTCTGGAACGTGTTTTATTTTGAGCACAGAATGGCAACATCCCAGGAAAAAAAGTCATGCTCCCATTTTGCTTGTAATCAAGGGAGCTGGAACTGACCCTACCCCCAATTTTTTTGAATAGGGAAAAGACTCCACTGGACCCCTCTAAGGATTGGGAGCTGGCATCTTCTGAGTCTGACTTGAGAAGAGTCTGGTAACTCCTAGAGGAAACAGGCAGGGTTTTGCGAGCCGGGGAAGATGATAGTGGGTGGGTGGGGAGTTGGCGAGGGTGTGCCAGGCAGAGGCACCGTGTGTGTGCAAAGGCCTGGAGGTGGAGAAGGGCCTGCGACTTTTGGAGAATGGCAGAATGTTTGGTGTGCCTGCAGTCTACGAGTCAGGCTCAGGGTGGCAAAGGTCTGCCCTGCAGGTGTTGTGATGAGCTGTACCACTTAGTGGGCACCATCAAGATGAACAGAAAGTAACACGGTGGCATTGCACTTGAGAACAGCTCACTCTAGATTGAACTGTGTCCTCCAAAGTGTGCAGAGCCCATACCTAGTGCTCCTCAAGGTGATTGAGCACCTGCACAGATCCAGCAGCAAATCCTCCCAATCCAAGAGCTGTTCTTTCCGTTCTCTGTTCTTTCGGTCCTTCTGTTTATGACAAGGTGAAAGTCACAGGTGGAGTTGTCCCTAACACCTCTCCCACACCCTGATCTCCTTTTACAACAAAGAGCAAGCATCCTCTACAACAAAGCCTTTGGCTGGTATCAGCGCCTGGCTGGGAGGAAATAGCTGGGTTGTTTTTACTGTTTAATTTCACTCTTGCTGTCTGTTCACGGCCCTAGTGATCAGGTTCTCTGCCAGTGGGAGTGATAGAAAGTTACCTTTTTAAAGTAAATTTCTTGGAGCCCAAAAAACAAGCCAAGTTAAATAAAAATTCAAAATATGGGGCCAGGCGCAGTGGCTCACACCTGTAATCCCAGCACTTTGGGAGGCCGAGGTGGGTGGATCACCTGAGGTCAGGAGTTTGAGACCAGCCTGACCAACACAGTGAA
>NW_012098098.1:1846712-1856010 GCF_000951045.1 Mandrillus leucophaeus
AAAAAAAAAAAAAAAAAAAAAAATCGGTTCCTGGCCTGGCAGCACCTGGGGACTCACAGAAATGCAGGTTTTCAGGCTCCCCCGGAGACCTGGATCAGAAACTCCGGGGTGGGGCTGGCAGTCTGCTGTAACAAAGCCTCCAGCCCTTCCTGATACAGCCTCAGTTGTGGGAACTGCTGCCCTAGAAAGCTAAAGAAGGCTTGCCCTGGGGCCCTGGCACAAATGCGGGGCATGGAGAGCTGGTTACTGGGGTCAACGTTGAGCTATGTGGATGGTTCTGATCGTAGGGCCTGGTGTGACCAGAAAGAAGTCACGAGTGACCTGAGAGCTGAAAAACCACCTCCCTCCAGAATCGGGGAGACCCCTTGAGAACAAGTCGTTGGCATATTTGGAAGGCTTTCTTCCAGAAGAACACTCAGCCCTTTGGCACTCTATGCTGAGGCTGTGATTTCCTGATGCTCCGGGGCCTGAGCCAGTGTCCTGAGGATGCGGGCACCTTCCTCAGAGCACGTTTCATGCCCCTGTGTGCCTGCGAAGAGCCAGCTACACACATTTATTTATAACCCCTGAAGGGGTGAACTGTGTCCTCAAGGGCATTGAAGACACCTCTATGATGTGTGTCCATCTTCCCTGCCATCCCTCTCTCCTGCCCCAGGCCTGCTCCCCGCCCAGCCAGTCCGTTCTCCCCGGGAGGGAAGATGCTGTTTATTCCCTGGGACCTGCGAGGCTGGGGCTGCCCTGGGACTGAGAAGGTGTTTTCAGCTGGGCCTTGGCACTGCAGGACAAAGTACTCTGTCAGACTTGGGATGAACTGGGCCCTGTCTGGGAGAGTCGTGTGCGGGTCCAAGGGGGAGGCCCTACCGCCAGCTGGACTTTATCTGGGACCTGACACATCGCAGTTCACTTTGAAGGCTGCTGAGCCAGGGCCCCAGGCCTGTTTCAGCTCTGAGACTCCTGAGGGAAAGGCCCCGGGATTTTCTCTTGAATAATGGCGCGCTCTCCTTGGACCACTCCCGCCCTCTTAATCCGGTCTTCAAACAGAGGTCAGAGCAACAGCAAATTTTTTTTTTTTATTTTTAAATTTCTTGTTGCTGCTTAACATACCAGGGAAGAGGGCACAGCCATCCCTGTGCCGGCAGAGAGATTTTCACAAAGCGCCGTAGCCCCGGTCACAGCAGAGCCTGGCTGGCTCCCAGAAGCCCCTCGGGCCCCTCTCACGGTCCCGCACCCCCCAAGGGTAGTCATTTCCGGACTTCTAAGGGCACAGGCTGGGTTTGCCTGGCTTGGACTTGACCTAAATGAAACCATGCATGTTGAATCACTGGAGTGTGGCCCCTTTTGTTTGTTGAGCACCGTGTCTGCGGGGTTTGTCTGCGCTGTTGTGTGTTGCGAGGCTTTCAAGACACAAATCGGACCCTGTCACCGCCCGACTTCCTTCCTTCGAGGGCCCTCTTTGCATTTAGAGCCAAACCAAGAGTCTTCACTGTGGCCTTGAAGGCCCCTCACCGTGACCTGGCCCTGGCCACCTCCTGACCCCGTTCCTCCCCAGCTTCACGGGCTTTTCGCCTGTCCTCAGTCACACCTGGACTGTGACCCCCTCTGAGCCTTTGTCCTTGCATTTCCTGCTGCCTGCAGCGCCCTTTCTTTTTTCTTTTTTTCTTTCTTTTTCGTTTTTCTTTTTTCTGAGACGGAGTCTCACTCTGTTGTCCAGGCTGGAATGCAGTGGTGTGATCTCAGCTCATTGCAGCCTTCACCTCCTGGGTTCAAGCGATTCTCCTGCCTCAGCCTCCCAAGTAGCTGGGACTACAGGCGTGTACCACCACGCCCAGCTAATTTTTGTATTTTTAGTAGAGACAGGGTTTCACCATGTTGGCCAGACTGGTCTCAAACTCCTGACCTCAGGTAATCTGCCCGTTTCGGCCTCCCACAGTGCTGGGATGATAGGCGTGTACCACCGCACGGGGCCTACAGTGCCCTTTAAGGACCTTGCCGTCTACCCCAGCCAGAGTGGTTCTGCCCCCCTCCTCTACCCATCTTCACCAGCCGTTTCCCGGGCTGTCCTGCTCACACCTTCTGTATTTACCTCTCTGCTGCCACGTTTACTCTCTGTCTCCTCCCAGTCCCGAGCGCAGATTCCGTCTTGTTCACTTGCAGATCCTGGGATTTTCACCTGCAGAGTGCTGTGGAGGTTCCGCAGCCAGCTCTCCACTCACCTTTGCAGATGGCACCTGTCAGTGAATCACGCTTCTCAGGCAGGGAGACTGGCCCAGGCTGCCAGGCTTGGAGCCCAGCGCAGAGATGATCTGGGGCCCTGAATTTACTCAGGAGGAGAAGGGAAAGAAACATCATTAAACACCATGAATTTCCTGGGATTCTGTCACTGGACCCTTTATAAACATGATCCTGGGTAACCATAGCACCCTCTCTCCCCTAGCCATGGAAGAAACTCAGGGCCTCATGCATCAGTGAGGAATTGGAGGCTTGGGGAAGTTGAGGCATGCCCAGCTCCATGCGGTGGAGGCGGAATTCGAACCCAGAGCTGCCCATTCTTCTCTATGCCTTTCTGCATTGCCTTCTGGGAGTCCAAAATTCCTTTCCCTTCGGAGACGGAGGGCTCCTGCTGTTTATCGTTTAAAGCTTTGCTGGGAACATTGTTTCCAGGGAAACATCCACACATCTTCAAGAAGGGAGAAAGGTGCCCCAGGAGTTATGTCCTAGGGTTTTAAAGAATGTATTAATTTATTACCTGGTCCCTGGTCCCTTAAAAGTGGCTTTTCTTGTATATCACCTTGGCTTGCATTGAATGCACCTGCTTTTCAGTTCTTTCTTTTTTCTTTTTTTTTTTTTTTTTTTGCACATAGTAGAATAAGAGTTTGTTGAATGACTATTTTGTTTTTGTCCAGAATTTTGTATATTCTTAGCATAGCATGTAAACAATGAAAAGCATTGTATAGATTTTTTGTTCAATTAAGCATACAGACATATTGTCTCAGAAATCCCATAAGAATGTATCTTTTGTTAATTGGCTGGACGTGGTGATGTGCGCCTGTAGTCCCAGCTACTCGGGAGGCTAAGGCAAGAGAATCGCTTAAACCTAGGAGGTGGAGGTTGCAGTGAGCTGAGACCATACCACTGCACTCCAGCCTGGGGACAGAACGAGACTCTGTCTCAAAAAAAACACAAAAAACAAAAGGAGTATATCTTTTGTTGAGGGGAGAGGAGGAGAGAAGGTGCCTTGTGGGGCTGGTGTCGCCTTTAAGCTGAGTGGACTGCTGGCTGTCCTGGGGAGATGAGGAATTCAGTGTGGTGCAGCAGCTAGGAGAGGAGCTGGAGCTGGGCTGTGGCCTCCCTTGCGTCGGGGCTTAATCCTGCCGAGAAGGGTTTAAGGAAAACTGCCAGGCTGCAGTGAGTGGGGGAGAGGGGCCCCCGCTCCCTGTGTGGTGCTTACCCAGGCGCTCCTAACGGGATGTTCTGCTCAGTCAAGGGCTCTGCCAGAGACACAGGCGGGGGGAGTGGAGTACCCCTCCTTCCAGCCACGGCTTCATTCCTGGAATTTCTGGGTGGTTTGTGGGTATGACTCTGATCTGCCCTTGGCCTCTTGCTTAGATGTGAGTTCTCCTTTGATACTTCTGAGGAAGAGTAGAGCCTAGAGAACACCCCGACCCCCACGCTGCTGGGGTCAGCTGCCCTCGTGTGGGCCATGGGCCTCAGCTGAGCGGTGCGGGGCCGCAGGTCAGAACTGCCCTGACGTTTAGGAGAGTCGCTGTGTGGACAAGGCAGGACTAGTAAGTGACCAGGGCATGGTGAATGATTGGACATTGTCCTCGGGCTTTCTGTATGGCCTCAGGCAAGTTGCTTATCTTTTTTGAGCCTCAGTTTCCTGATCTGTAAAATAGGGCTATTATCACAGTGACCTCATCAGTTTGTGGACCACATGAAATGTGCAGGACAGGAGTAGAGGGCCCAGGCCATGCCTGCGGCAGCCCCTTCCTCACCCCACGATGGCGTAGGTTTGGTGATGAACATTTGTTGGGGGCATAAAGCTGATTGAACAAGGCTCAGTGCCGGCCAATGGCGAACTGCAGCCAGCTTGGACTGGCTCATACCAGCTCGAGAACTGATAGTTACATTTTCAGGGCCAGCCTAGTGGCTCACACCTGTAATCCCAACACTTTGGGAGGCCAAGGTGGGAGGATCACTGGAGCTCCGGAGTTTGAGACTGGCCTGGGCAACATAGTGAAACCCTGTCTCTACTATAAATAAAAAATTTACTGTGCCTGGTGGTGCACACCTGTAGTCCCAGCGACTTGGGAGGCTGAGGTGGGAGGATCACTTGAGCCTGGGAGATTGAGGCTGCAGTGAGCCATGATTGCACCACTGCACTCCAGCCTGCGCAATAGTGAGACCCTGCCTCCAAACAAATAAATAAATAAAAGTCAATAAAAAATAAATTTTCACAAGGATTGCAAACCAGTTAAACACAACCATCATTAAACGTCACGTTATAAAAACTTACAGTTAAGTTATATTTAAAGGCCGGGCATAGTGACTCATGCCTATAATCCCAGCACTTTGGGAGGCCAAGGCGGGTGGATCACCTGAGGTCAGGAGTTCAAGACCAGCCTGACCAATATGGTGAAACCCCGTCTCTACTAAAAATACAAAAATTAGCCAGGTGTGGTGGCGCATGCACTTATAGTCCCAACTACTCGGGAGGCTGAGGCAGGAGAATTGCTTAAACCCAGGTGGTGGGGATTGCAGTAAGCCGAGATCACGCTATTGCACTCCAGCCTCAGCCTGGGCTGCAGAGTAAGACTCTGTCTTAAAAAAAAAAAAAAGAAAGAAAGAAAAAAAGAAACTTTTATTTTAAATGAAGGTAATAAATAATTAAAACCTATCATTTTTGACTTTTTTCCTGCATTTTACTGTGGCCTCTGCTCTATGGGATCTGCGTGATGGAAAGGCTGCATGACTGTGTGCTTCTGGGGATCTCTTTTCAGAACCTCCATGCTCAGTGACTTCACACTGGTTGCTTGAAGTTGGCCACAGTGGGAGTATTTACACTGAGGGAATTGGCAAACGCTGCAAGGCAGGGTGGTTTTTGCTTGGTTTTCGTTTTGGAAGCTGGCGGTGAATGATTTACCATCCCACCACTATTCCAGCCCTTGAGAAGCTCGGGGTCCAGCGAGGGAGGCTGAGAGTCAGAGCAGCCACAATCCTGGGTGGGGAGCCCAGGGCCGGGGGTGCCCATGGGCCTGTCAAGTCAGCTGAGACCCAACCGTGGAAGAGGACAGAGCTCCACGATAGAAAATGACATCTGACAGGATAAACTCAGCATGAATCACCAAATACATTTGCATGAGTGACACCTGGCCAGGTGGTGACATGAATCCTCCAGACCTGGCGCATGACATCTTGGACATCTGGGGAAAAATGGCCAACGCTCAAGGCATATACTGAGCTAATATACGTTTCAAATTCGGTAGAGGGTTCCCCTGCCATCCCCCAAGCATTGGACATTTAACAGATTTTTTTTTTTTTCCTGTTTTTCTTTTGAGATAGAGTTGCCCAGGCTGGAAAGCAGTAGCACGACCTACAGTCTCCATCTCCCAGGCTCAAGCAATCCTCCCATCTCAGCACTTCCCTGAGTAGCTGGTACTACAGGCATGTGGCACCATGCTTGGCTAATTTTTTATTGTTATTATTTTTAGTAGAGACGGGGACTCACCATGTTGGCCAGGCTGGTCTCAAACTCCTGAGCTCAAGTGATCCTCCCATCTCAACCTCCCAAAGTGCTGAGATTATAGATGTGAGTTACCACACCTGGCCTAATAGGACTTTTATTTTTGTAATTTTTAAATTTTTTAATGTTTTATTTTTTGAGTCTTGCTGTGTTGCTTAGGCTGGAGTGCAGTGGCGTAATCTCAGCTCACTGCAACCTCCACCTCCCAGATTCAAGCGATTCTCCTGCCTCAGGCTCCCGAGTAGCTGAAACTACAGGCACGCACCACCACACCCGGCTAAGTTTTGTACTTTTAGTAAAGATGAGGTTTCACCAGGTTGGCCAGGCTGGTCTCGAACTCCTGACCTCAGGTGATCCACCCACCTGGGCCTCCCAAAGTTCTGGGATTACAGGTGTGAGCCACCATGCCCAGCCAGATTTTTAAACATTGGATTTTGTTAAGGCAAACGTGGGCTTTGAAATAATATGAAGAGAGAATTGTCTCTTCATAGCATTCCACATTATTAACTCCAGCCTACTAAAATCCCTTCAAACGATGCATTTTTGGAGGCTCTGGCACATCCTCATTATTATAACAGGCCTGTCACTCCCCTCCACCCACAGACGTGGACTCAACAAGCTCAGTGCTGTGTCTAAGACCACACAGCCTTCGGCAAGGTCAAGGGCCAGTGAGGGGCAAGGTCAAGACATGAACCCAGGTCTCTCTTCCCCGAGAGCCCATGCTGCAATCAATAGAGAAGCAGCCCAAATCAGACAGAGTCCTTATATGGCTTTTCTGATCTAGCTGGGAGGAGGGGGCCACACAGTCATCTTGTAAATATTTATCGAACACTGACTTACACATCGACGCTTCGGCGGTGAACGAGACCCGCAGGTCTGTGGTTATGCTGGAGGTTTCTAGGAAGCCATGATCCTCGGACTGAGTCTTAGCAATGAGCAGGAATTCATCTCCCCAGCCTGGGCCAGTGAAGCGGGGCACGTCGGGGTCATGGGATGAGCTGTGGGAACAGCATGTGCAAAAGCAGGGAGCTTGGCACAGGCTAGATGCCGAAGGCTGACAGGCTAAGTCCCGAGATTCATCTTTCTGGCAGATTCTCCTAAACACAAGGCACTTGCAGCACAGGCCAATGACGCAATGAGCTTCAGCCCAACTCCCTCTCCCTCACTCACTTCTGAGTGTTGAGTACGACGGCGCCCGAGAGATAACCATCAGGTAGACCCCTCGCTAAACTTGGACACATGGTTTGCTGATCCCCTAAATGTCCACAAAGCCTTGGCCAGGGTAGAGGGGTGCGGTTGGAGAGCTCATAGTGCAAACAAGCTGTGTTGAAAGTCCCCCAGACTTTTGGCAAGTTTGATTTCAAGTCTTGGTTCCATTTTAAACTAGCCACACAGCCTCCTAAATGTCAGCCTCCCGGACTCAGTTGCACTTTCTGTAAAATGGGACTGAAAACAGCTGCCTCTCTGCTAGAGTCCAAATGCATCTCAAAGCTCTGGGCAGTGAGGGAGAAATGTGGCTCCTGTTGCTTTGATTTGCCAGCCGTGGGTCTCACCATTGACCCTAGGACCTGAAAGCTCTGTCCATTCCCCTCCCAGCCTCTGCTGTGTGCTGAAATCTGGTGTGTTTTCATGAGGTCTTGGAGCCGTTATCTTACTTGTGGTCTTATGGGCTCAGTTTTGCAACTCTGGCAAAAGAGAACAAAATCTTCCAGAGAGCATTTCTGCTGTGTTGTCCCATGGTACCCAGTGAGTGGCCGAGCAGACAGGATGCGGGGGCATCTCTCTAGGAGTGACAAATGCACCCAGGCCCTTCCTGGGAGCATCAGGGGTAGAAGAGCAGAGTTAGAGTGGCAGCCTCACTCCCCAGGTACCGAAGTGCACTCAGGGCAGCCACCAAAGCGTGAGCTCTTTTAGGACGCTAGGAGGGTACTCTGCAGGGGGCATCCATCTGCCAGAGGTCAAAGGTCAGAGGTCAGCTAATCAAATCTGGGTCAAAGGTGAGTGGACAGCACCGATGGTGGGGGGGTTGTGTTTGTGTTGGTGGAATGTCGCCATGATGCGAGGGTCTCCTTCGTCTCCCATGGTGGTGACACATTGGTGCCTTCTCATCAACAGAGGCACCATGTGACCCGGGAGGCCCGTGCCCTGGCTCCCCCAGCCCAGCAGCCTTCCCAAGAGGCAGAAGAGGGTGGAAGAGAACTTTAGGGCAAGATTCGGTTGTTTTGTTTGGGAGTGCCCTTCCCCCTGCATGGGTGGGGAGGGGCTTGGGATTTTCAAATCCAGAGGGAAGCCCCCTCCGGGGGAGGCAGCAGGGCACTAAGCCAAGGGCACACCTGGGCCTCGAGGTTAGAAGAGCTGCGTTCCGGCTCCAGACTTGCTGCTCACCCTGGGCAGGTTCCTTCAATTCCATGGACTTCAACCTCCTCATCTGTAGAGTGGGGGTGATGGAGCCCAGACTCTGGAAAATCAGGAGGGTGAGAGGAGGTCACGGAGGTCAGGCACTCACACCGGAACTGGCGCAGGGCAGGTCTTCCCTGGCGGCCCCCTTCGCCCTGAGGGTCGCTGGCGTGAGCTCCTTCTTGACGTTGGCAAGCCCAGGTGGCCTGGGCACTTGGAGGTCCCGTCCCGTTTGGAAAGCGTTTGTGTGTTTTCATTGTCAATGGAAAAGGGGCGGAAGTGCTTCGGCCCCAGTTCTGACTGAGCTGTCTCAGCAGTGGGGTAGAATGGGCGGTGTGGGCCAGGGCTGCCGGGCACCGCCCCTGTGAACTGGGCCTTGGCCGACTGGTTTGTGGCTTTGGCAGATGGCACCAACCAGGTTCCGGCCAGGACCCTGGCCTCGGCCTCCTAACTTGCCTGTCTGCCTCCCTCGTGTCTCCTCTTTACAACAGCCAGGGGCATATTTGGAAGCAGTCCTGTCCACCCATGTGTTATCTGATGTGTGTTGGTCTGTTAAGCCGGCTACAGCAAAGTACCACAGACTTAAACAATGGGAATTTAGTTTCCCACAGTTCTGGAGGCCAGACGTCTAAGATCAAGGTGCTGGCCAGGCTGCTTTCTCCTGGGGCCTCTCTCCGTGGCTGTCAGATGGCGTCTTCTCCCTGTGTCCTCACGTGGTCATCCTCTGCGTGTCTCGGTCCTAATCTCTTCTAGTGAGGACACTGGTCAGCTTGGTTAGGGCCCAACCTCATGGCCTCACATTACCTTAATCACCTCCACAAAGGCCCTGTCTCCAAATACATCGCATTTGGAGGTCCTGGACATTAGGGCTCCAATGTGTGAGTTTGGAGAAACCCAGCTCAACCTATAGCTGTGTGCTTGTTCCTGTGCACCGAGCCCTGGGCTCTGGAGGTACAAACCGGAATGAGGTTCTGGCCCTTTTATGGTTACTTTTCTTTTTTTTATTTTTTTGAGATGAAGTTTCACTCTTGTCGCCCAGGCTGGAGTGCAGTGGCATGATCTCAGCTCACTGCAACCTCCACCTCCCGGGTTCAAGTGATTCTCCTGCCTTGGCCTCCCAAGTAGCTGGGATTACAGGCATGCACCACCACGCCCGAC
>NW_012098098.1:1856060-1868173 GCF_000951045.1 Mandrillus leucophaeus
TGGGTCTCACCATTGACCCTAGGACCTGAAAGCTCTGTCCATTCCCCTCCCAGCCTCTGCTGTGTGCTGAAATCTGGTGTGTTTTCATGAGGTCTTGGAGCCGTTATCTTACTTGTGGTCTTATGGGCTCAGTTTTGCAACTCTGGCAAAAGAGAACAAAATCTTCCAGAGAGCATTTCTGCTGTGTTGTCCCATGGTACCCAGTGAGTGGCCGAGCAGACAGGATGCGGGGGCATCTCTCTAGGAGTGACAAATGCACCCAGGCCCTTCCTGGGAGCATCAGGGGTAGAAGAGCAGAGTTAGAGTGGCAGCCTCACTCCCCAGGTACCGAAGTGCACTCAGGGCAGCCACCAAAGCGTGAGCTCTTTTAGGACGCTAGGAGGGTACTCTGCAGGGGGCATCCATCTGCCAGAGGTCAAAGGTCAGAGGTCAGCTAATCAAATCTGGGTCAAAGGTGAGTGGACAGCACCGATGGTGGGGGGGTTGTGTTTGTGTTGGTGGAATGTCGCCATGATGCGAGGGTCTCCTTCGTCTCCCATGGTGGTGACACATTGGTGCCTTCTCATCAACAGAGGCACCATGTGACCCGGGAGGCCCGTGCCCTGGCTCCCCCAGCCCAGCAGCCTTCCCAAGAGGCAGAAGAGGGTGGAAGAGAACTTTAGGGCAAGATTCGGTTGTTTTGTTTGGGAGTGCCCTTCCCCCTGCATGGGTGGGGAGGGGCTTGGGATTTTCAAATCCAGAGGGAAGCCCCCTCCGGGGGAGGCAGCAGGGCACTAAGCCAAGGGCACACCTGGGCCTCGAGGTTAGAAGAGCTGCGTTCCGGCTCCAGACTTGCTGCTCACCCTGGGCAGGTTCCTTCAATTCCATGGACTTCAACCTCCTCATCTGTAGAGTGGGGGTGATGGAGCCCAGACTCTGGAAAATCAGGAGGGTGAGAGGAGGTCACGGAGGTCAGGCACTCACACCGGAACTGGCGCAGGGCAGGTCTTCCCTGGCGGCCCCCTTCGCCCTGAGGGTCGCTGGCGTGAGCTCCTTCTTGACGTTGGCAAGCCCAGGTGGCCTGGGCACTTGGAGGTCCCGTCCCGTTTGGAAAGCGTTTGTGTGTTTTCATTGTCAATGGAAAAGGGGCGGAAGTGCTTCGGCCCCAGTTCTGACTGAGCTGTCTCAGCAGTGGGGTAGAATGGGCGGTGTGGGCCAGGGCTGCCGGGCACCGCCCCTGTGAACTGGGCCTTGGCCGACTGGTTTGTGGCTTTGGCAGATGGCACCAACCAGGTTCCGGCCAGGACCCTGGCCTCGGCCTCCTAACTTGCCTGTCTGCCTCCCTCGTGTCTCCTCTTTACAACAGCCAGGGGCATATTTGGAAGCAGTCCTGTCCACCCATGTGTTATCTGATGTGTGTTGGTCTGTTAAGCCGGCTACAGCAAAGTACCACAGACTTAAACAATGGGAATTTAGTTTCCCACAGTTCTGGAGGCCAGACGTCTAAGATCAAGGTGCTGGCCAGGCTGCTTTCTCCTGGGGCCTCTCTCCGTGGCTGTCAGATGGCGTCTTCTCCCTGTGTCCTCACGTGGTCATCCTCTGCGTGTCTCGGTCCTAATCTCTTCTAGTGAGGACACTGGTCAGCTTGGTTAGGGCCCAACCTCATGGCCTCACATTACCTTAATCACCTCCACAAAGGCCCTGTCTCCAAATACATCGCATTTGGAGGTCCTGGACATTAGGGCTCCAATGTGTGAGTTTGGAGAAACCCAGCTCAACCTATAGCTGTGTGCTTGTTCCTGTGCACCGAGCCCTGGGCTCTGGAGGTACAAACCGGAATGAGGTTCTGGCCCTTTTATGGTTACTTTTCTTTTTTTTATTTTTTTGAGATGAAGTTTCACTCTTGTCGCCCAGGCTGGAGTGCAGTGGCATGATCTCAGCTCACTGCAACCTCCACCTCCCGGGTTCAAGTGATTCTCCTGCCTTGGCCTCCCAAGTAGCTGGGATTACAGGCATGCACCACCACGCCCGACTAATTTTATATTTTTAGCACAGATGGGGTTTCTCCATGTTGGCCAGTCTGGTGTCGAACTTCTCAGGTGATCCACCTGCCTCGGCCTCCCAAAGTGCTAGGATTTCAGGCGTGGGCCACCACGCCCAGCCTATGGTTACTTTTCTGCTTAAAATCTCCTGTGTTCTCCTGCCCCCCAAATGTAGCAGGAGCCATCCAGATCTGGAGGAGCCTCGTCCCCTCCCAAGCAGGGACCCCCCAACCCCCAGGCCCTCTGGGCTGAAGTCAGACCCAACCACTTTCAGAGCCAGCAGTACTGGCATGCCACCAAGAATGGCAGGCCTGTGTTTCCCAGGTTGGCGGCTTTTGTGGTGCACATGAGGGCACTTGGAGAACCCCCCTCCATTCCTCTCCCCTTTTCCTCCTGTTCTCTTCCAACGTGGAGGTTTCACTAAACCCCATGGTTCTCCCAACTCTAAAGCTTCACCTGAGACTTCATAACTTCTCTTTGGAATCCTTAGAGACGCACCAGCCTCTAAGCTGTGGAAGTCCTTTTAACATTCAGAATGAAGGCGGCCAGTCAGCTCTCCCGGGGCAGCCCACACTGGCTTGGGAGGACATGCCGGAGCACTCATCTAAAAACAGCATTTGTCTCCTGTTTCCTTGCTTTGGCATTTTGTTTTATTTTGTTATGCGCAGGTTGGCCCTCCCTAATCTGACAATCCAAAATCCGAAATGCTTCAAAATCCAAAACTTTTTGAGCACTGCCCTGAAGCCACATGTGGAAAATTCCACACCTGACCTCATGTGATGGGTTTCAGTCAAAATACAGTGAAAACTTTGTTCCATGCACAAAATTATTTTAACATGTTGGATAAAATTACCTTCAGGCTACGGGTATAAGGTGTATCTCAAAGATAAACAAATTTTGTGTTTAGATTGTGTCCTATCCCCAAGAGATCTCATTATGTACATGGAGATGTGCCAAAACCTGAAAAATCCAAAATCTGAAACACTTCTGGACCCAAGCATTTCAGATGAGGGATATTCAACTTGTAATCCTTAAAAAAAGAAAAAAAGGAAAAGAAAATAGACAAGTACAAAGCATAGGCCCACCACAGAGGCCCTGAAGACGCCCTCCTATGGCCACCATTTCACAGTTCCTGGCAACTCTGCCTGTTCACCTTACATGAACAGATGTCAGCATCTTGCCATTATTTGCTTGAGATTTAAAAAATAGAAATAAGGGCCACGCGCAGTGGCCCCTGCCTGTAATCTCAGGACTTTGGGAGGCTGAGATAGGTGATTGCTTGAGCCTAGAAGTTCAAGACCAGCCTGGGCAACATGGTGAAACCTCCGTCTCTACAAAAAATAAACAAAAAATTAGCCTGGCGTGGTGGCGTGTACCTGTAGTCCCAGCTACTCAGGAGGCTGAGGTGGGAGGATCACTTGAGCCCAGGAAGTCCAGGCTGCAGTTAGCCATGATTGCACCACTGTACTCTAGCCTGGGTGACAGAGTGAGACCCTGTCTCAAAAAAAAAAAAATTGAAATAAGATATTAAAGGTAAAGATGAAACCTCTCATTTTCTCCTCCCTACTCATCCTCTACTTCAGAGTCAATCCCCACCATGAGCTTGCTCTGAATTCAGTCCTGGTTTTACGACACACACATACACACCATATACATACACACACGTACACATACATGTTTATGTGTATATGTATGTATATGTCCATATATGATACAAAATAGTTTTATGTTTTTAATTTGCGCAAATAGTAGCACTAGCATAATGTTCTACAACTTGCTTTTTAAAGTCACCACCACACCAAGATTTCTTTGTGCCGATGCTCACACAGCCCCAGCCCTCCCTTTTGCCCACTGTGTAATATTCCACCACGTGCTCCTGCCCCAACCCTAGGCATGCTGTGTTTACCAGTCCCCCTACTGATAACCATCTGAGTGGTGCCCGCCGGTGATTTAGACCAGAGCAGGGTCTTCATCTCATGGGTTCACAGCAGAGTTGCATCAGCAGTTTATGCTTCGTGCCTTTGGGGTCCCTGCTCCTCCCGTGGCTCAAGTGTGGAGCAAAACAAGCGGAGCATCGTCGTGACACCAGGGGGACGTTTGTGACGCCGATTACCGCACTCTCAACCGCAGCCAGCGTCAGAGTTTTCTGGCGTCTCTTCTTTGAGGCTGGCCGCCTACAGCTGGAAATGCTCATATATGGTGGTGTGACTAACCTGAGAGAGAGAGAGATCAGGGATCCTGAGAAGTTCTGCATTCTTGGTCTGCTTCCCAGCAGGACAAGTGAGCGCGCAGAGGTCCTCCCTGCACGGCCCCAGGCTGGGCTTCGGAGGAGGGCAGCCCGTCTGGCCCGCTGCAAAGCAAGCCAAGCCCCGCCTCTCCGCATGGCGTTATTTTTGTCTGAGGCGCAGGCTCAGTCAGGACCCTGGAGAGTTTCCAGGGGTCAGGAATGGGAACCTCAGCATTCCCATAGCTCTTTGGCTCAGCCTCTGTCGCCTGGTGCCAACGTTTCTGCTTCCTGGGATGCCCATCTTGGCCTCCGTCCATCCCCTCTGTGCCTTGATCTACATCTCCCCCCTGCCCCACCCGAGGATGCCCACCTTGCACTGCCACTGTCCCAGCCAACTTGACCGGTAAACACCTGGTTGGTGCTATGGGGGTGAAGACCAGGGAGGACTCTTGTGAAGAACTGAGCCCCACGGAGTTCCCATAGGTCAGCTTGAGGCACGGCCACCACCCAACCCTCCAGACAGAGCTGCTTCCTCTGGCCCCTGAGGGCCTGGCACTGTCTTTAGAGTCAGCCTTGTCCTGCTATGTGGGGACTGTGGGTTTCCTCCTCCATGTCCCCGACCTAACTGTGAACTCCTTGAGGCCAGGGACAGAGTCCTCTTCGTCTTCACATCCCCAGTCTCCATCTCAGAGTCCAGCACAAAATAAGGCACTCGATGGAGGTGACTGGGTGGCCCAGACTCTCCCCTGGGAGGAAAGCAGAGAGGAGGGTTGTGCGTGGACGCACTTGTTCAAGCCCTTCCTTGTCTTCTTGGGCCAATAACATACATTCTTCAGATGAAGCCAGGAGGTGGAGGTCTGCGGTTCGTGACCCTATAATGGAGGGGAGGTAGTTGACCCCCAGAGACAGAGGTGCCAAGGTAGCTTGCTGGAAAATTCTGGGTCTTTGTAATCATCATTTCGGATCTCAGCGTCTCTGCTTACCAGGAGGCTGGCCTTGGGCTTGTCTTGTTGCCACACTAAGCCACAGCTTTCTTATCTGTAAAATGGGGATGAGAACGGCCTGACCTCCTGGGTTGTCATAGTGGCTGGGAATAACATAAAGGACGGGCCTGCGTAGGTGCTTATGAAGGGTTTTCTGAGGGAACAAAAGGCGGAGGCCTTGGCTGGACTTCGTTCTGGGCAGCTGTGTCTTAGTGTGCGACAGATGTGCGGGTGGGGCCCGGGGCGAGGGCCGTGATAAGAGAAGCCATATGTCAACCACTTTTGGTAAACTGAGTTTGACTTCGCAGGGACTAGAAGTTTGCTCTCAATGTTGGTTCACGGAGCATGACTTTAGCAATCCCCTTGGGGCAGGAGATAGAAGCTAATTTGTGCCAGCGATTCACCTGAATCCTGAATGAATAAGAGATGCTGACTCCTAGTTAGAAAATGCAGGGACTCGCTCCAGGAAAACTTGGGTCCAGGAGGAACTGTTCTAGGTTATCCTCTTTGGAATCCCGACAGCTCGCCTCGCTGGGAACCCTCGGCGTAAATCCCAGCTCCACCACTTCCTGTCTGTGGCACCTTGCTTGTTTAGCTTCTGTGGGCCTCAGTTTCCACATCTATAAAATGGAGAGAGTCGTGTGTGCTGCGTTCGCTGCTCGAGCCAGCGCTGTGACCGGCTCCTACTAATGCAGCTTCTCCCACCGCCCTCTGCTTCCTTTCAGAGCTCGAGCGCCCAGCTCTGTCCCAGGAGCCCAGGCTGTCCTGTGAGTCCCATAGTTGCTGCAGGAGTGGAGCCATGAGCTGTGTCCTGCGTGGTGTCATCCCCTTGGGGCTGCTGTTCCTGGTCTGCGGATCCCAAGGCTACCTCCTGCCCAACGTCACTCTCTTAGAGGAGCTGCTCAGCAAATACCAGCACAACGAGTCTCACTCCCGGGTCCGCAGAGCCATCCCCAGGGAGGACAAGGAGGAGATCCTCATGCTGCACAACAAGCTTCGGGGCCAGGTGCAGCCTCAGGCCTCCAACATGGAGTACATGGTGAGCGCCAGCTCCGGCCACAGGGGCTGGCACTGGGGGTGGGGCCCAGGCCACCAGCCTGCTCTGTGCCCCAGCCGGTGCGTGTGGTGGCTGGCTCAGGGTCTCCTCTGGCAGGGGAGGACCCCAGCTCTGTTCTGTTTGTTTGTTTTGAGACAAACTCTCTCTCCCAAAGTGCTGGGATTACAGGCGTGAGCCACCGTGCCCGGCCTGTTTGTTTGTTTTTGAGACAGGCTTGCCCTGTTGCCCAGACTGGAGTGCAATGGTGCCATCTCAGCTCACTGCAACCTCTGGCTCCTGGGTTCAAGTGATTCTCCTGACTCAGCCTCCTGAGTAGCTGGGATTACAGGCATGCACCACCATGCCAGGCTAATTTTTTTTATTTTTATTAGAGATAGGGTTTCACCATGTTGGCCGGGCTGGTCACAAACTCCTGATCTCAAGTGATCCACCCTCCTCAGCTTCCCAAAGTGCTAGGATGACAGGCGTGAGCCACCATGCCCGGCCTGTACATATTTATTGAATGTGTGGGTAGGAGGCAGGCTGGCCTCCCGGCTCTGCTTCTCTGCCTTCCACACAGCTGGGATTTAATCAGCTGGTGAATTCTATGTATTTTTGAGTGTGTCACGTGAGTCCAGTACCCTGTGAGATTCTTGTTATAAAGAGGTGGACAAAGCAGATAAGGTCCCCATCCACACTGCATCTCTGGACTCGTGTAGCCAGGAAGGATTTGTGGAGCACCTTCGATGTGCCTGGCACTGTCCTGGATTCCGGGAGGAGGCATAATTATGAGTTATGCAGAGTTAGAAGAAGAAATATGGGAGCTGCAAGAAAGAACATTACGGGTGGGAGAAACCTGACTGAGATGGAGGTGTCGGGGTGCCCACTCTGCGGAGAAGCCATCTCAGTTAAGACCTGAAGAGTGAGCATGGTTGAGTGAGCAAGCGTGCAGGGAAGGGTGTTCTGGGCAGAAGGAACAGAAGGTGTGAAACCACCACCACCTCGTGAATCTCTTTCCTTAATGGGAGAAAAGCTTCAGGTCTCAGAGGAGCTCTCAAAAAGCCAGTGGGACCACGGCTCATTTCTGAGGGAGTGAGGCCATTGCAAGAGGTCAGAGAGGCAGGCAGGGGCAAAGCACACAGGGCTTTGAGGCTAGCTGAGGAGCCTGCCTTTTTTCTATGAGGAATAGGGTTTTGTTATTGCTGAAATGGGGGTGAAAAGAAAAAAAAAGAAAAAGGGTTTATTTATTTGCAGGCGAGGATACTTTTATGACTGTGAAGCACTTTTTTTTTTTTTTTTTTTTTGAGACGTAGTTTCACTCTTTCACCCAGGCTGGAGTGAAGTGGCGTGATCTCGGCTCACTGCAACCCCGACCCCTGGGTTCAAGCAATTCTCCTGTCTTGGCCTCCCAAGTAGCTGGGATTATAAGTGCCTACCCCCACGACTGGCTAATTTTTGTATTTTCAGTAGAGACAAGGTTTGCCATGTTGGCCAGGCTGGTCTCAAATTCCTGACCTCAGCTGATCCACCCACCTCGGCCTCCCAAAGTGCTGGGATTACAGGTGTGAGCCACCGTGCCCGGCCGTGAAACACTTTTGCTGCTGTGCATGTTGGGGATTGGAGGGCCCAGCAGGAAGCAGGGAGGCTGCTGGGAGGTGGCTCAGTCAGCAGGTGACGGGCAGGTGAGGAGGGAAGGGGCGGGATTTGGGCGGGAGGCGGGAAGTGAAGAACAGAGAGCCGTTCTGAGACCTAGGAGGCGTTGCCCATGGGTCAGGGCTACACTGGCTTTCTGGCTGGGCTTTCTCTCTTTCTCTGGATGCACTGCACCGTGAGAAAGGCTCCTGGAAGCAGCAACCCTGCCCGGGGACTGTTTCTGAAGGGGCAGAGCGGAGGCAGGAAGCCCTGCAAGGCTTCCCTCAGAGTCACTGGCTTTCCCTGGTGCCTGCTTTAGCCTGAACACGCTCCCCTCCTCTTCTAAGTTTCCCTCCCTCCCTCCCTTCCTTCCTTCCTTCCTTCCTTTCTTTCTCTCTATTTTTCTTTCTTTCTCTCTCTTTTTTCTTTCTCTCTCTTTTTTTTTTCTCTCTCTCTCTCTCTCTTTCTTTCATCTTTCTTTTTTCTTTTTGATTTTTTTGAGACAGAGTCTAGCTCTGTCGCCCAGGCTGGAGTGCAGTGGCGTGATCTCAGCTCACTGCAACCTCCACTTTCCGGTTCAAGTGACTCTCCTGCCTCAGCCTCCTGAGTAACTGGACTATAGGCGCACACCACCACACCCGGCTAATTTCTGTATTTTTAGTAGAGGTGGGGTTTCACCACGTTAGCCAGGCTGGTCTCGAATTCCTGACCTCAGGTGATCCACCCACCTCAGCCTCCCAGAATGCTGGGATTACAGGCATGAGCCACCGCGCCCGGCCTAAGTTTTTCTTTTTCACCCTCAATTTCTAAGATCAGAGGGGGCTTGTTGGAACATGCTGTTGGGAGAGTTGCTTTATGAGAAATGAAAGGAAAGGGGCCCCAGGAACGTTGAGACCCACCGAATGTCCCATCCGCGCATCCCTGGTGGCTTGGCCTTGGTCCTCATGGGACCAAGGAGGCCCCACGTCTCCCTGGAGAGGTTGGGGCATGTGGGACTGGAGCTTGACTGAGCTCCAGGATCCCAGATGCTTCCCGCCTCCCGGTCTGCAGCAGGCCGGGTTCTTGTGGATGTTCTTCTCCCTGCACCGTGTGGTCCTCCCGGTTTCATGCAAGACTTAGTGCCGGTGAAAGGAACTTCTTTCCAGCAGGGAAAGTCAGGCCGCCCGGGCAGCCCATAGCAGGTCTTTCATGTTTTCCTATTTGTTTACTTGGTGCTGTTTCAGGATTGGAGCTGAGATCGGGGTCCTTTGGTCTAAAAGGCCGGCCTGCTGGGGAGGCTGAGCCTTTGTGGATGCTACTGAGGCCACCTCAGAGCAGGGAGGCTGGAAGGGAGGGAAGGCAGGGCCCCTGCCACTCAGCCCGGCGCCCTCAGCACTGTACCGCGTTGCCCCTCGGCTCTGCTTCACACCCAAACAAGCAACGCAGATTTGAGAATTCGTCTTGGAAACGTGGCTTCCTGTTCAACCCTGCCTGCTGTGGCTTCAAGCCACAGTCCTTTGAAATAGGCTTAGCACTGAAAGGTGGATTCTGAAATCTCAAAGAGTCGAGCAGCCCGTTCTGAGGTTTTATGAGTGGACAGGCTCTGGAGCCAGCCTGCCTGCCTCCAGCCAGCTCTGTCACTGGCCAGCTTTGTGACTTCGGGCAGATTGCTTAGCCTTTCTGTTTATGTTTCCTCACCTACACGATGGGAACAAGAAACCCTTTCTTGTAGGGTTGTTTGACGGAGGCGATGAGATAAGGCATGACCCGTTCTAAGTAAATGTGAATGATGCTGTTATCATTTAGTATATTGCACAGTCAGCATATTGCAGTAGCATATTTTAGTAACTTCTTATTTTAGTGAGATGGGTCTGGCACTTGGTTACAGTATGCAAGGCAGGAAAAGCCCCCTTAGTAGCCAGACGAGAGGGGGTTGCGAGAGGCTTCCTGGCTGTGTGACCTCAGGCAGGTTACTTAACCTCTCCAAGACTCAAGGTTTTTTGCCCCTTGGCCGCCGAGGAGTCTTGGTGGGTCACGGGGAGAGAGGGAAGCGAGGCATGCGGTTGTGTTGGGCAGGTACTCCCTGCTGGGGGGTCCCAGGACTAAGACAGGACTGTCTTCCATGAGCATCTGCTGTGTGCCTGGGGCTGGGTGTGCAGAGGGCAGGGAGGCCAGCCTCTGCCTGCTTAGAGCTGGAGCACCTGTCGGGAGGACTCCAGGGAGGAAGGGCAGCGTCAACTGCCAGCTGTGAGCGGGGGCTGCCTGGCGTCTGTTCCTCCACAGAGGAGAAAGGACACACTTGCTCTGCTCATGGGGTTCTCTCCCCAGGAGTCATGTGTGTTCCTGGGGCCAGCTGTGGCAGGCGAAGCTGCAGAGCCTGTCTTCAGAGTCTCTGCCCAGACTGCTGCTCAGGCCCCGCTGATTCAGGCTGGGCCGTGCTGGGAGGTGAGCAGGGCTGGGCAAGCCGAAGACGTCTCTTGTCAATTTCTTTTCATTGTGGTAAAATATACGGACTATAAAAGTGACCATTTTAACCATTTTTAAGTGTGCAGTTCTGTGGCACTAGGTACATTCACACTGTGGTGCAACCATCCCCAGCATCCACCTCTGGCACTTTCTTTTCTTTTCTTTCTTTCTTTTTTTGAGACAGTCTCACTTTGTCCACGCCCGGTTAATTTTTGTATTTTTAGTAGAGACGGGGTTTCACCATGTTGGCCAGGCTGGTCTCCAACTCCTGACCTCAAGTGATCCGCCTGCCTCTGCCTCCCAAAGTGCTGGGATTACAGGCGTGAGCCACTGAGCCGGGCCCATCTCCGGCACTTTCTATCTTCCGACTGAAATGCGGCACCCATTCGTCTCAGGTCCCTTCTTGCCGTGTTGCCCTGCGGGTAGCCAGTGAGAATCTAAAATCCCCTGCAGGGGCCCTCGGCTGCTTTTCCTTGCAGGCCTGAGTGTGGCTGATGTGGATAAAGCCTCTCTGACTGCAGCCAGGCCCTGGGCTGGGCACCTCGTGGGCTTACCCTCCCCATTACTGCCAACAGTGAGGGCTGTGGACATGTCCACGTTACCGATGAGGGCAGTGAGGCTCAGACAGGATAACTGCATGCCTAGGCTCACACCGCCATTCCAGGACCAGCATTCAGAACACCGATCCAACACCACACGAATAACTTATTTCTAGCCCCTGGCCTAGGAATAGCATCCGATTATTACCTGCTGTGGCCCACACATAACTGCATACATGGAGACAGCTCAGGCTCCAACGTCCTGAAGACCCGGGTTCAAATCCTGATTCTGCGACTGGCTGACTGTGGGACCCAGGGAAAATGGCATTGCATCTTCAGGCCTTGATTTGCTTGCCTGTGAAATGGAGATAAGAAGGGTCTACTTCAGAGGCCCCTTGTTAGAATGCAATGAAAAGATTGGGGTAAAGCCTGAGGCCTGGTGTGCTTGGAACATGCATAAGGAGAGGAAACCAGGGTCATCGGGACAGGTTCCAGGCCAAGACCATCCCTAGAGATGGCTGCTGACCTTCCCTTTTCTTCCACACAGCAGCAGAGCATTGGCTGTAGGCTCCGCGGGAGCCCGGGCTGGGGCATTGCTGCATTTATGGTTCTTACGCCCCTCCCTCACCCTCACCTCCTGGTGCCTGTTTCTCCTCCTGCTGCAGACCTGGGATGACGAGCTGGAGAAGTCTGCGGCGGCATGGGCCAGTGAGTGCATCTGGGAGCACGGGCCCACCAGTCTGCTGGTGTCCATCGGGCAGAACCTGGCCGCCCACTGGGGCAGGTAAGAGCCACAAGCTTCTCTCCAGCTGCTGCAGGCCCCCATTGCTGTGTGCCGGGCTCAGCACTTGCCCATTGTCAAGTTTAGCCTGCAACGAGAGTGAGAGAGGCCACCAGTTCCATCCATATTCTGGGTAACTGAGGCTCGGCACCCGGGAACACTCCTGAGTAACTGACAAAATGTATTCAAGCTTGGTTGGCTGACCCCAGACACTGATGATTGATTAAAGTTTGTAGTTTGGGCTTTCTTTCTTTCTCTTTTTCTTTTTTTTCTTCTCTTTTTCTTTTTTTCTTTTGAGATAGGGTCTTATTCTGTCATTCAGGATGGAGTGCAGTGGCGCAATCTCGGCTCACTGCAACCTCCGCCTCGTGGGTTTAAGTGATTCTCGAGCCTCAGCCTCCCGAGTAGCTGGGACTATAGGCATGTGCCACCATGCCTGGCTAATTTTT
>NW_012098098.1:1868293-1886676 GCF_000951045.1 Mandrillus leucophaeus
ACCCCGCCCAGCCTGTAGATGGGGTTTCCATTCCATCTCCTGTGCAGGGTTCCTGAGTCCCCGTTCCTGTAGGGTGAACTGCTCTGTTCGCGGTGGGTCATTTCTGTCTGGTTCTGCTCACTGTTTAAGGCTGAGCCAGGTTCCACCCTGTTGGGAACATGCCCATTGCCTTCCCCGCGTCATCTGGCCGTCGGGAAGCTCACTAACTTCTCCAGACCCCCGGGGCTTCCCTGTCTGGCCGTGGTCTGTCCCCTCTCCTTCCCTGTCTGGCCGTGGTTTGTCACCTCTCTCGTAGGAGGCATTGACGGTTGTCTGTTAAATGCAGCTGACTGGCCTTCCCCAGAGTAACCTGGACCATGTATCCGTGCTCCCAAAGAGGCCAGAAGTCCCCTCCTGGGGGCTGAGGGCTGGTTTCATTGGAGAAAGTAGGAAAATGTCTTTTGACCACGCCCAGGATAACAACTAATGACCACAAAAGACTTAACGACCAACCTGTGACCGTGCCATGCCCAAGGCCAGAGTGCACGTCCTCAGACCCATCCAGGACCTAGATTGACTTCCATTTTGCCCTAATTATTAAAAAGTTGGACTGGGCTTTAGATAGCCTCTTAAAATGTAGGTGAGGATTTGCTTTCACTTCCCACAGAGGGATTTCCTAGGCTGGGTTTCATCAGGCCCCGGGCAGCCACACCTTCCTCTGCATCCGTGGGTTATCAGGACGAACCTGGGCAGGTGTCATGGTGGATCAACAGCTGTGACTTCACAGAGGCAAATCCATACCATGGTTTTTTCTTTGGTGAAGTTAGCTTTTTATAAAAACTGTCTTACAGGCTGGGCATGGTGGCTCACGCCTGTAATCCCAGCACTTTGGGAGGCCGAGGTGGGCGGAATACAAGGTCAGGAGTTCAAGACTATCCTGGCCAACATAGTGAAACCCCATTTCTACTAAAAATACAAAAAAATTAGCTGGGCATGGTGGCGGGCACCTGTAATCCCAGTGACTCGGGAGGCTGAGGCAAGACAATCGCTTGAATACCGGAGGCGGAGGCTGCAGTGAGCCGGGATTGTGCCTGGGAGATAGTACAAGACTTCGTCTTGGGAAAAAAAAAAAAAAATCTTACAATAACATGAAAGGCAAGTGTCTAGAGCAGGGAGATCTCTGTAATTCCTAGCCTGGTTCGGCTCTTTTCATTTTTCTGGGCTCCTTTGTGGCACTTGGCTGGGCGCCAACATAGTTTTACAGCCTTGCGACTATAGCCTGGATGACTTTGAAATCTTTTTTTTTTTTCCTTTTCATACAATATTGGGAAATTTTCAGTGACACAGTTGTCATGAGTGTCACCCTGCAAATGCCCCAGTGGTCCCTCTCTGGACAGACCAAAGTTGACCCGTTGGCTCTTGCAGATTCATTTTTTTTGTTTGTTTTTCGCTTTGTCTCGCTTGAATGATTTCTTTAGGATTACTCCTGAGAAGTAGGATTGTTCGGCCAAAGGGCACAGAGACTTCCCCACTTCTTAAGGAATTTTGCTAACTTGCTTTGCAAAACAGCCCCTGGCTCTGCACAGCGCCCCAGGGCAGCCGCGCGTTCCTTTCCCCACAGCTGTGCCAGTGCCAGTGCCAGCCTTGAGTCTGCGTGACCTTGAGCCTGCGGGGAAGCGGATGAGTGGCCAGCAGCGCTCTGCTCCTGCCTCCTCACTGCGTGCACGCCTCTCTGCAGATGCCGCTGACCACTCTCGTGCGTTCTGCTTCCAGACAGTAATTGTTACAAGACCTCTAACTGCCTCACTGACCACATTGCCCTTAAAAATGGTCATTTCCCCCGTGAGCGTTTTCTCTTCATCGAAACCACTTTGTTTATACTTGCTGGTGACAATGTGACTGTGGACTTGCCTCCAGTTTGGTTTTTTCCCTAGTTAAAAAAAAAAATGGTGCCAACCTTGGCAGTTGAGTCTGAAGCAAGGGGGTGGTGGGCATGAAGCGATGACCCCACAGAGGATGTCCAGGGACCGGTGCAGCTGGTGGCTGTGGATTACAGGTGGGCACCACCATGCCCGGCTAATTTTTGTATCTTTAGTGGAGACGAGGTTTCACCATGTCGGCCAGGCTGGTCTCCAACTCCTGACCTCAGGTGATCCACCCGCCCCGGCCTCCCAAAGTGCTGGGATTACAGCCGTGAACTACCATGTTCGGCCTTAACTGCACTCACGTCTTCATCAGGTTTTGTCTTAGACAATAACGTCTGTGAAACATGGGCTTCATGGGCTGGGTATTTTTTCTCCAACGCACCTGAAAATAAACACCTAATTGACGTAAAAAACGACTCATTGAGAGCCAGGTTAAGATTTTTCTGCACGTGAGCCACCCGAAGAGCCTACTAGAGGCCCCAGGTGAGCTCCTCAATGATAATGGTTTTAATCACCTGTGCCAGGTGCTCCTGGAATTGGGGGCTATCCCCCTCCTCGGCCTCCCTCCCCCCCACCTGCCCCTGGCTGCTGCCGTTTCCGCTGGCGGGTGGGGTGAGGGGCCGGGACTGAGTGAGCTGCTTCTGCCCTGCAGGTATCGCTCTCCCGGGTTCCACGTGCAGTCCTGGTATGACGAGGTGAAGGACTACACCTACCCCTACCCGAGCGAGTGCAATCCCTGGTGTCCGGAGAGGTGCTCGGGGGCCATGTGCACGCACTACACACAGGTAACTCGGGGACTGGCCACCCCCTCAGCCCTGCACCCCAATCCCAGTCATTCACCCCCTGCCCCTGGGGGATTGGTGCCAAATCTGTTAAACCTCTGTGCTGTTATTGCCTTACTTTTTAAAAATTCAGTTCTATGCAAAGTACAGCTGGTAGCATAAGCTGTTTGTTACCAGCAAGGCCAGAAACTGAGTGAGCACAACAAACTCTTTTTTTTTTAATTTGAGACAATGTCTCCCTGCTACCCGGGCTGGAGTGCAGTGGCATGATCTTAGCTCAGTGCAGCCCCCAAACTCCTGGGCTCAAGCAATCCTCCCACCTTAGCCTCCTGAGTACCTGGGACTACAGGTGTGCACTACCAGGCCTGGCTAATTTTTGTATTTTTTTTTTTTAGAGATGGGTCTGGCTCTGTTGTCCAGGCTGGTCTCAAATTCCCGGGCTCATGCGATCCTCCCCGCTCAGCTTCCCAGTGTGTTGGGATTAGAGGTGTGAGCTACTGCACCCAACCGAGAAATCTATGGCAATTTGACATTGCGGGGCATTTTCATTGTGTGGGAGTTTGTTTGCTTGCTTTTTCTTTTGAAATGGAGTCTCCCTCTGTCACCCAGGCTGGAGTGCAGTGGCATGATCTTGGCTCACTGCAATCTCTGTCCCCCAGGTTCAAGCAATTCTCCTGCCTCAGCCTCCTGAGTAGCTGGGACTACAAGCGCACGCTACCACGCCTGGCTAATTTTTGGATTTTTAGTAGAGACAGGGTTTCACCATGTTGGTCAGTCTGGTCTCGAACTCCTGACCTCGTGATCTGCCCGCCTCAGCCTCCCAAAGTGCTGAGATGACAGGCATGAGCCACTGTGCCCGGCCCACTTGCTTGCTTTTTAATGAAATGCATGTATCTTCAATGGGTTGGGGACTAATATCTGCTTCCCCAGCCCTTCACCCTTTAGTGCCAGCACCTTATACATCCAGGCCAGAGTGTATCACCCTTTTGTGCCTTGTCCCTCGAGCTGTGACACACAGATGTCATCTTTTCAGATAGTTTGGGCCACCACCAACAAGGTCGGCTGTGCTGTGAACACCTGCCGGAGGATGACCGTCTGGGGAGAAGTCTGGGAGAATGCCGTCTACTTTGTCTGCAATTATTCTCCAAAGTAAGACAAGTTGATGCAGTTGTATGGGGTAGGGGTTGGGATGTGTTTGCTTGCCGTGGAGCACCCAGTGAAAAGTGGCTTGAGCAGCGAAGTCTTCATTATCTCACATAACAAGGAATCTAGAGTTTGGTGCATCTGGGTTTGCTTAAAAACTCAGCAATGTCAACAAGGACCCGGGTCCTTTCCGTCTTCCTGCCGTACCATTCTCTCCTCAGGGTCCCGAGATGGCCGCAGAGCACCCACATCACATCTCCCCAAGCAGAAGGAAAGATGGTCAAAGGGCCAAAGGGCTCTCTCCTTAGGTCTTTCGCACACTGGCACACTCTCTCATGTTCTTGGCCAGAATTAAACCAATCATAGATGAGGGGGAACAAGATTGCCCCAAATGGCTTTGCAAGACGTCCTCTGAGACCAACTGAACAAAGTCAGAAGCGGGAATAGCTGCTGGCTGGGCAGCCAGCATGGTCTGCCCTGGCAATATGATTATTTTTCTCTGAAAATGTGCAGTAGACAGCACCCTAGAAAACACGTGTTCACACAAAGCCTAGCTTCTCTGTTTCCCTCCGAAGAGGGTCCTCATGCGGCCTCCTGATCATGGTGCCTCCTCCGCCTATAGCATGCTCAGATTGTCCGTGTGGTGTCCAGCCCTTGACTCATTTGCTCATGGGACAAATATGTGCTGATTCTTGGAGAGCCGCTCCCCCAGTTCATGGCCTGAGGTTTGCATGCTGGCCGCTGGCCACTGCTGTGCTCGCCCCGTGCCCTGTGTAGCGTGGGCCCCGGGGCATGTTTGCTCAGTGACTGAATGAAACGGCAATGACCTCATGTATTTGTCTTGGGTCAGGAGTGGTTATGAAAAGGTGGGATGAAGGGGGAATCGCTGAGGTTGGGAGGAAAAATAGAAGCTCTCCCAAAACCATCTGGCGTGCCTGCGGTGGCGTGGCTCAGCAGCCCACATGGATAAGCGCAGCGGGTGTGTCATTGCCTGGGAGGGACGCAGGCCCCATGCAAGGGCAGCAGACCGGTCCAAGGTGGTGGAATTCCCGGCCCAGTGGCAGTTGGGGAATGAGGAATCATTTGACTTGATTCAATATAAAAATAGACACTAGAAGGTCCTATCAGAAATGAAATTTTTTCCTTCTGT
Source organism: Mandrillus leucophaeus (assembly GCF_000951045.1). Taxonomy (NCBI): domain Eukaryota; kingdom Metazoa; phylum Chordata; class Mammalia; order Primates; family Cercopithecidae; genus Mandrillus; species Mandrillus leucophaeus. The sequence continues at coordinate 1,873,273 of NW_012098098.1, forward strand.
AGCAACCCCCTGCTTCCTTAAAAAAAGGAATAACCCATGTATGGTTATTACTCATCTTCAGTATACAGCGTGACACAGTTTCACATGCATTAGTCTGTTGGGGCTGCAACAACAGATGCCACAGCCTGGGCAGCTTACACATCAGACTTTTATCTCTCACCGTTCTGGAGGCTGGAAGTCCCCTGGATCAAGGTGTGGCAGATCAAGATGTGGCAGCATCGGGTTCCAGCGGGGGCTCTCTTCCTGGCTCACCAACGGCCGCCTTCTTACATGGTGGTGAGAGATGAGGACACCAATCCTATTGGATCAGGACTTCACCTGTTGACCTTATTTAACCTTAATTAGTTTCGTCAAGGCCCTATCTCCACGTACAGTCACACTGGGGGTGGGGGCTTCAACACTGGGATTTGCGGAGACACATACTGAAAGTCCATGGCAATAGCCCTCTACTCGTGTAACTACCATCCAGATGGAGATGGATGGTGTCTCCCGTGCCGCAGAGGCTCTCTCGTGCCCCGCAAAGTGACCACCATTCTAGCATCTTTCCCATCAGTCTGTGGTGTCTGGTTTGGGACCTCACATGAGGGGGGCTACACAGCACACTCCCACATGGTGCCCCCAAATGGTATTTTGCTCAACATCACATTGGTGAGGTCTCCCCATGGTGTTGTGTGTTCACTGGTTCTTTCCTTTTGTCCGCTGCGTATTACTGCGTGCTGTCCATGGCCTCTTTCTCAGAGAGAGGGCTTGAGCCCCTGGGCTATGCAGGACATTGTCCCAGGCACCAGGGTGGGAACGGTGGCTGGGAGGGTGGGTTTGGGTGTGGTGGGAGGTCAGATCCCTTGAGGGGGATTCCCAGCCCGACAGGGGATGAGGTGGCTGTGTACATAGAGGGACTTGCACGTGAGGGAAGGTGCTTCACAGTGTTATTCAAAACTTAAGGAGACTGGCCAGTGCGGTGGCTCATGCCTGTAATCCCAGCCTCCTTTGGCCAAGGCAGGAGAATCGCTTGAGTCCAAGAGTTCAAGACCAGTCTTGGCAACTGGTAAAACCCCATCTCTACAAAAAATACAAAAAGTTAGCTGGGTGTGGTGGTGCATGCCTGTATTCCCAGTTACTTGTGAGGCTGAGGTGGGAGGATTGCTTGAGCCCAGGAGGTTGAGGCTGCAGTGAGCTGTGGTCATACCACTGCCCTCCAGCCTGGGTGACAGAGCAAGACCCTGTCTCAAAAATTAAGGAGATTGTTCATCTGCAGGACCTGATGCCCAGCCGGCCTTCCATCAATGCCAACCCTGAGTATTAGGGTTGAGCTGGGAGCATCGGTGGTGTGGTTTGTCTGAGGAAATAGAGAACCCCAGACACAAGGGAAAATGGCAGGGGCAATGGGACATACCCATGACAGGACCACAATCATCTGAGAAACCTACTGGGCTTCACCCAGAGACAGGATGGCCTCTGGGCCCTCTCGGTCCCTTGGTGATGTTCCTTTTGGGGGAGTCATCCCAAAGGCCCCCGGGGATCTGAGCAGAGGGTATCTGAGTGGGGATGTCTTGTGGCATGGCACAGACACGGTCATTCTGCCTCCGGAATGTGAGGGGGTGGGAGAGGCTGTGTGCGGGTCATAACCCCAGACGGTGCCCAGCCCTGTCCTCCCTGCACTGCACGGCCCACTGCCCCTCCCCTGCCCACAGTCCCCTCGGGGAGGCCAGGGTGCTTCTGGGGCCGCAGGAGGTTCTAGACCACTCTGGTAAGGACAGATGCCTGTCAGACCCAGAGTGTGCTTCCTGCCATTTGTCTTCGGCCAGCACTGGCAGGGCCCCTCCCCTTCTTCCCTGGAAAGCGTCAGAGCATTCCCCACACAAGCTTGTGGATTTCCCCAACTCTCAGAGCACAGCCTTCCCCATGAGTCAGGCGCCAGTCCGAGGGCTTCCCCACGGTCACTCCCTCAGTCTCACAGCAGGGCAGCAGCCCTGCTGCTATGACCCCATTTTACAGAAAGGGAGACCAAGGCTGGGGCTGGAGGAGGCTGGCCGAGGGCACACACTGGCAGCCTGGGGCCCAACTAGGGAAGCCTGCTCTTCACAGCCCAGGAACTGCAGGAAGGGCCTTGGGATTCCGCTCACCACCGCTACCTGGCCCCTGGAGAAAGCCTTTGGTGCAGCCTCCAGTTTTCCTGCCCCTGGGAACTCCAGAGGGAGGCAGAGGGCAACTGTGGCCCAAGAGGGACCTTTGACCCAGCCCCTAGAATAGAGTGTGCCTAACTAAGGCTCTGAGCCTGACGGCCTGGGTTCAAATCCCAGCCCCGCCACTTGCTTGCTCTGTGACCTGGGGCAAGTCACTTAACCTCACTGTGCCTCGGTTTCCTCTTCTGCAAAAGTATTGAATTCCAGCTCTTCCCTCCTAGGGTGCTGGGGAGATGGGGTGAGGAGCACAGTGAAGGCATAGACCAGGGATGGCATGTGGTAAAACCTGGGAAACACAAGCCATCTCCAGAACAGGCTGGCTTTACACATTTGAGAAACGGCTTAAAAGGGAGTCCTGACAGCTTTTCAGTGCTAAGGTGTTAGGATCCAGGGGCCCTGACAGTGTTCGGAGCCGTGTTGGTGGAAGGGGGGCCACGGGGCCGACAGCCGGCCAGGGCAAAGGTACTGGGTGGAAGAGCATCTTGCACCTCCCTTCTGCAGGATCGCTGGGATTCTGGAGCCCTCTAGACTCTCTGTGCATGGGAGGGCCTGGGACAGTCACATTTCCCGCTTCCCACTGCACACTCCTATCCCCCTGACCTGTCAGTGACGGTGTTCAGGGACTCAGGTGGGCCTTGGAAGAGGATCAGTCCCAAGGCCTCACGTGGTAGTTCCCTCTGACGGTTGTTTTTGGTCTGTCCTCAGGGGGAACTGGATCGGAGAAGCCCCCTACAAGAATGGCCGGCCCTGCTCTGAGTGCCCGCCCAGCTATGGAGGCGGCTGCAGGAACAACCTGTGTTACCGAGGTAGGAAATTCACTCCCAACACTTTTGCAATGAATTTTCCCTCAGTCTGAGTCATGCGACAGCGTTACATAAAATGGGGGAATTAAAGACATCAGAGTCACCCCTCCCGCCCTATTGAAGACGCTCTCAGCACGTTCCTCCTGCCTCCGTGATGAGCTGAGCCTCATCTCCAGGGTCTGAGCTCAGCTTCCAGGCCCCCGGAGAGCCGCACTGCCCCGAGATGTGACTTCCCGTGGGCATCCAGGCTCTGCGGATGCTGGACACAGCATTAAATGCAGACGTACTGCTCACCCTCATTAGCGTTCACAGTTTCATATGAAATAGGCCAGGGGCCGGGCACGGTGGCTCACACCTGTAACCCCAGCACTTTGGGAGGCTGAGGCAGGAGGACCATATGAGGCCACGTATTAGGGTTCTCTAGAGGGACAGAACTAATAGGATATATATAAATATATATATATGATTTATTAAGGAGTGTTAAACTCACATAATCACAAGATCCCACAATAGGCCATCTGCAAGCTGAGGAACAAGAAAGCCAGTGCGAGTCTGGAAGTGGAACAACCTCAAGCCCAATGTTTGAGGGCAGGAAGCATCCGGCATGAGAGAAAGATGGAAGCTGCTCCCAGCCTCCGTCTAAATCAGTCTAGTCTTTTCACCGTTTTCTGCCAGCTTTATATCCTAGCTGCGCTGGCAGCTGATTAGATGGTGCCCACCCAGATTGAGGGTGGGTCTGCCTTTCCCAGCCCACTGACTCAAATGTTCACCTCCTTTGGCAGCACCCCCACAGATACACCCAGGATCAATGCTTTGCATCCTTCAATCCAATCAAGTTGGCACTGAGTATTAACCATCACAAGCCCACCCCTTGTCAACTTGAACCCACACACATCTCCTGAGATCATTTATAATCTTCAAATAGAGACAGTAATAAGATCCTAATTACACCTAACATAATACAACTATCCTTCGTAAAACTGGAAACTCACCACCAGTCCCCAACCCAAATGCTATGACATAAAGTTAACAATACTTAAATGCTGATATGAAGTTAATAAATCTTACGTCCCATGATAAAGGAAAAAGGAAATAACATGAAGATATTTTCTTAGTACAAGTGTATACATGCACAAACATGTTTTTAACAAAAGGAGGAAATACTCATAACAATTACAGTCCTCGTATCTGCAACTGGTCACGTGGTCATAGCTGGTATTGATGACCACCTTCTTCTGCTGCCCATTCTGTATTCCCTTTGCTTTCAGCAAGCACCTCAGCAGGTCTTGTTTTTTTTTCCTAGTGGAGGGACCCAAACCTTCATTCCTAAAGGGACTGGGCCATTCGTAGTCCTGCCTGGAATGGGCTGTTGTAGTTTCCCATTGACCTTAATCACAGGACATGGTAATACTAAGAGATGCCCCAAGGGATCTCCTGTATTCCACACATGCTCTTCCTTACCTCCATGGTGTAGCAGTAGACTGACTTCATCTTGATAGTCCACGTCAATCACTCCAGCCAACACTGTAACTCCCTTCTTAGCCTGTTGACTTAAGGGTAGGAGGAGCCCAAAGTGTCCAGGTGGCAATCTTAACTTCCAGTGTAATGGAATCATTGTTGTGTCTCCTGGTGGCAGTGTTCCTCCCTCTGGAACTAAGACCTCTAAGCCAGGAGAAGGTAATGTCTCAGGAACAGGAAGCAAACATTTTGCTAGTGGGTCTCTAGGGGTAAGGGCGAGTGATGCCACTTCTACTTCCACCCCTTCATTCCTGAACTCATGAATTTTGGCTATGGGAGAAACAATACCATATATTGGATGCTGATTGAGGGCATACATGGCCTTCTGGAGAACTTCGCCCCAGCCCTGCCAAGTATTGTCACCTAGTTGGCATTGTAATTGTGACTTCAAAAGGCCATTCCACCGTTCTATCAATCCAGCTGCTTTAGGATGATGGGGAACATGGTAAGACCAGTGAATTCCATGAGCATGAGCCCACTGCCACGCTTTTTCAGCCATAAATTGAGTGCCTTGGTCAGAGGCAATGTTGTGTGGAATTCCAGGATGGTGGGTAAGGCATTCTGTGAGTCCATGGATGGTAGTCTTGGCAGAAGCATTCCGCGCAAAATAGGCAAACCTGTATCCAGAGTAAGCATCTGTTCCAGTGAGGACAAACCTCTGCCCTTTCCATGATGGAAGAGGTCCAATATAATCAACTTGCCACCAGGTAGCTAACTGATCACCCCGAGGAATGGTGCCATATCGAAGGCTCAGTGTTGGTCTTTGCTGCTGGCAAATTGGGCACTCAGCAGTGGCCGTAGCCAGGTCAGCCTTGGTGAGTGGAAGTCCATGTTGCTGAGCCTATGCATAACCTCCACCCCCTGCCTCCATGGCCACTTTGTTCATGGGCCCATTGGGCGATGACAGAGGTGACTGAGGAAAGAGACTGAGTGGTGTCCACAGAATGAGCCATCCTCTCCACTTAATTCATAAATCCTGCTCTGCTGAGGTCACCTTTTGGTGAGCATTCACATGGAATGCGAACATCTTCACAGTTTCTGACCACTCAGAGAAGTCCATCTTCATCCCTCTTTCCCAAATGGCTTTGTCACCAATTTCCCAATCATGCTTCTTCCAAGTCCCCAACCATCCCACCAAACCATTGGCTACAGCCCATGAATCAGTATAAAATTGCTTATCTGGCCATTTCTCCTTCCATGCAAAGTGTACAACCAGGTGCACTGCTCAAAGTCCTGCCCACTGGGAAGATTTCCCCTCACTGCTGTCCCTCAAGCATGTCCTAGAAAGGGGCTGTAGGGCTGCAGCTGTCCACTCTTGGGTGGTGCTTGCATATCGTGCAGAACCATCTGTGAACCAGGCCCTAGTCTTCTCTTCATCTGTCAACTGATGTTAGGGAACTCCCCATGAGGCCATGGGTGCAGGCTGGCGGAGAGAAGGCAGGGTGGCGGGAGTGGAGACCAGGGGCAGTTGAGCCACTTCCTTATGTAACTTACTTGTGCTTTCAGGACTTGCTTGAGCCCAATCACATATACCACTTCCATTTGATGATGGAATGCTGCTGTGCACGACCCACGTTATGGCTCGATGGGTCAGAAAGCATCCAGTTCGTGATAGGCAGTTCAGGTCACATGGTGACTTGATGATCCATAGTCAAACATTCAGTTTCCACCAAAGCCTAGTAACAGGCCAAGAGCTGTCTCTCAAAAGGAAAGTAGTTATTTGCAGAAGATGGCAGGGCCTTGCTCCAAAATCCTAGAGGCCTCGTCTGTGATTCACCTATGGGGGCCTCTCAGAGGCTCCAAACAGCATCCCTGTCTGCCACTGACACCTCAAGCACCACTGGAGCTGCTGGGTCATATGGCCCAAGTGGCAGAGCAGCTTGCACAGCAGCCTGTTGCAGAGCCTTCTCCTGTTCTGGACCCACTCAAAACTGGCAGCCTTTTGGGTCACTTGATAAATGAGCCAGAGTAACACACCCAGATGAGGAATGTGTTGACTCCAAAATCCTAATTGGCCCACTAGGCATTGTGCCTCTTTCTTGATTGTAGGAGGGACCAAATGCAACAACTTATCCTTCACCTTAGAAGGAATACCTTAACAGCACTAGACCCCTATAAATTTTACCGAGGTAGAAGTTTCCTGAATTTTAGTCGAATTTATTTCCCATCCTCTGGTATGCAAATATCTCACCAATAAGTCCAGCGTGTTTGCTACTTCTTGCTCACTGGATCCAATCAGCAAAATGTCATCAATGCAATGGACCAGTGTGATATCTTGCGGAAGCGAAAGCAATCACATTCTCCCTGAAACAGATTATGACACAAAGCTGGAGAGTTTATATACCCCTGAGGTAGGACAGTAAAGATATATTGTTGACCCTTCAGCTTAAGGCAAATTGCTTCTGATGGGCCTTATGGGCAGGAATGGAGAAAAAGGCATTTACTGAGTCAACGGCTGCCTACCAGGTACCAGGAGATGTGGTAGTTTACTCAAGCAATGAAACCACATCTGGTACAGCAGCTGCAGTTGGAGTCACCACTTGGTTAAGCTTACAATAATCCACTGTTATTCTCCAAGATGCATCTGTCTTCTGCACAGGCCACATGGGAGAACTGAACCAGGATGTGGTGGGAATCACCACCCCTGTGTGTTTCAAGTCCTTGATAGTGGCACTAATCTCTGCAGTCCCTCCAGGGATGTGATATTGTTTTCGATTTACTATTTTTCTAAGTAGAGGCAACTCTAATGGCTTCCGTTTGGCCTTTCCCACCATAATAGCCCTCTCCTAACTGTCAGGGAGCCAAAGTGGGGGTTCTGCCAGCTGCTAAGTATGTCTAAGCCAATTATGCATAATGACACTGGGGAAATGACCACAGGATGAGTCCAGGGACCCACTGGACCCACTGTAAGCCAGACCTGAGCTAAAATTCCATTCATTACCTGACCTCCATGAGCACCTACTTTAACTGGAGGACCACAATGATGTTTTGGGTCCCCTGGAGTCAACACCAGCTCAGAGCCAGTGTCCAGCAGTCCCCAAAATGTCTGATCATTTCCCTTTCCCCAGTGCAGTTTCCCCAGTACAAGGCCAGAGGTCTCCTTGGGGAAGGATGAGAGAAAGATTAACAGCATAAATTGTTGGTAACATAGTGGCGTCCTTCCTCAAGGGGACCTGGCCTCCCCTTCATTCAAGGGGTTCTGGGTCTGTTAACTGGCTCAAGTCTGGAAATTTATGGAGGGGCCGTGATTCTCTGTTTTTATAATTCAAATTACTCTTTTGTCCACTCGATCTGGAAGTTTTCTGCTTATGTAAATTAAGTGGGAATGCAGTAGGCTTCCTATCATTTTCACTTCTAGGAGCAGCACAATTAATTAGTCAATGCCAGGACTCTACACGAGTCAGACTATTCTGATTGCTGCTTTGCCTCTGCTGTCCATGATGGTAGCTATGCCCACCTTGCTTTTGACGGTTGAGTGCTGCCACTTGGCCCCTGCCACCTTGGGATCCAATCATTCCCACTGCATTTAAATTTTGTAGTTGAGTGACTGTGGTTCCTACTGTTAGATCTGATGTACAGAGAAAAGCAATTACAAAGATGCAGGTGCTGCCTTTACAAATCTATTTCACAAAGCATTAGTCAAGGGTGTATCTTCTGGGGATTCTCCTGGCTGGGATGAGTAGGTCCAAAGTGACTAATCCACTCTACCATCCCAATCTCCCTAAGCCTTTGGACCCCTTCCTCTACATTAAACCAACGGAGATCAGGCATTTCCAGCTCACTCGCAGTGGGCCACCTTGTAATCCATATTTCAGCTAACCAAGCAAATAAAGCAAATAAAAACAGTGAAGAACCTTTTTTTAACTTCCTGAGCTGCACCATTAAATTAAACGAAGAATTCCTATTTAGTTGGCCCAAATCAATAAATTCAGCCTAATCCAACTCTATGTTCCTTCCACCATTATCCTACACCCTTAATATCCCTTCCCATGACTGTTCTCCAGATTTCTGCTTATATACATTAGAAAATTCAAGCAGTTCTTTTCAAGTGTAGCATACTTCCTCATGTGTCACACTCTGAACCTCACCTTTAGGGGCCCACTGGGACTTTAGTCTAGTTATAGGTCTAGAAGCAAACAGGGATGTTGGGGTTGGCTCCTGAGGAGAATCAATATTATCTTGCTTGGCAGCTGCCTCAGGGAAGGCCAGCACTGTTGCCTCAAGCAGCGCAGGGTTTATCCCCTCAGACAAAGGTGGAAAGGTTGGTGGCAGCATGCGTCAGGGAGGAGATGTTGCCACTGCTGGGGATGGGGAACCTGTTTCTTCTGGCAAAAAAAAGGTCATCAGCATTTATAAGCTCAGTGTCCCCAGCTTCATCAGGGTCCTCCCACACATCCCCATTCCAAGTTTCAGGGTCCCATTCTTTTCCAATCAATGGCCTCAGTTTAATAAGTAGACACCTAGCGAGGTGTCTGTGCATGCACCTTCATTGCAGGTCAGCCACTTGCATGAGAAGAGCTTGTGTCTGTTTTTCCACAATTTCAGTTCTTTCTCTACAGGAGATAAGACTCACTCAGGGCAATCTTAGCAGATTTGAGGTTCAGTATCTGCTTCTGAAGCTGGAAGTTAGAATCCCTGAGTTCATCATTTTCTTTCGTCACTTTGTCCAGTGAACGTAGAAGCAACCAACCAGCTTCATTATTTTCCTTGGTTCTCCATATATAGTCAAAGGTATTATGTCTAGAGTCACTGAACTCCTTCCCTCTCACGAGCGCTGAATCAGGAGTGTCAAATGCACTTATTTTGCATAACTCTCCAAATAGCTCATGCCAAGGACTCCCAGTGTTCTCCATACTATTAGAAGTAGAGTCCTTAGCATTTTGGGGTACAGTCATATTAAGCAGCCAACTCCAGAAACCTTAAAAACCAATTAAAGAACTCCATCCTTAATATTCTGTTCCTCTAGAACCACTCCTGGTACCAAAATCTGTATTCGTCAGGGTTCTCTAGAGGAACAAAACTAATAGGATATATATATAGGGGAGTGTATTCAGGAGTGTTAAACTCACATAATCACAAGGTCCCACAATAGGCTGTCTGCAAGTCGAGGAGCAAGGAAGCCAGTCCGAGTCCTAAAGCTAAAGAACTTGAAGTCTGACGTTCGAGGACAGGAAGCATCCAGCATGGGAGAAAGATGTAGGCTGAGAGGCTAAGGCAGTCTAGCCTTCTCACATTTTTCTTCCTGCTTTATATCCTAGCCGCTATAGTGGCTGATTAGATGGTGCCCACCAAGATTAAAGGTGGGCCTGCCTTTCCCAGACCACTGACTCAAGTGTTCGTCTCCTTTGGCGGCACCTGCATAGACACACCCAGGATCAATACTTTGCATCCTTCAATCCAGTCAAGCTGACACTCAGTATTAACCATCACAGCCCAGGAGTTCCAGATCAGCCTGGACAACATAGCAAGAACCCATCTCTACAAAAAATAAAATAGAAAATCAGCCAGGTGTGGTCATGCGCTCTCTGGTCCTGGCTGTGGCCTGGGAGGCTTAGGTGGGAAGATCACTTGAGCCCAGGAGTTTGAGGCTGCAGTGAGCCATGATGGCGCCACTGCACTCCAGCCTAGGCAACACAGCCAGACCCCAACTCTAAAAATATAAAACAGACATTTGAATAAGAATGTAAAAGCAAACAACGTGATTTTCCAAATGAGCTCACTAGTGGGAAGCACCTGCAACATGGACGGCTGGGCAGGATCAGTCCTCCCGGGCTGTTTGGCCCTTTACTCCTGTGTCCTTGCCCCCACTGGCCTCCCCTTCATGTGTGTGTCTTGCTCGTGCTTCCTGACTGTGCTAGAGGTTTCTTGCCCCCATTCCCTCAGCTCTCAGGACTGGAGCTGTTGGAGGCGATGTGATTTTCTACCTAGTTCACCTTTTTTTTGAGACATGGCCTCCCTTTGTTGCCCAGGCTGGAGTGCAGTGGTGCAATCTTGGCTCACTGTAGCCACAACCTCCCGGGCTCAAGGGATCCTCCCGTCTCAGCCTCCCAAGTAGCTGGGACTACAGGCAGATGCCACCATGGCTAATTTTTTAAGTTTTTTGTAGAGATGGGATCTCACTATATTGCCCAGGCTGGTCTCAAACTCCCAAGCAATCCTCCCTCCTTGGCCTCCCAAAGTGCTGGGATTACAGGCATGTGCCATCGCGCCCGCCCACCATTTCTTCACTGGTTCCCATTTAGGATGTTTCCACTTCTGCTACTATAAATAACACAGGTTTCTGGTGCCTAAAACGTTTGTCATGTTTTGGGATATCTCCTCAGGCTCCCAGAAGTTATGTCCCCGACGGGGCATGGCTGGGCCATGGGGCTGACCATGCTCTTATGGCTCAGGCTTTGTGTGTGTGTGTGTGTGTGTGTGTGTGTGTGTGTGTGTGTGTGTGTGTGTGTGTGTGTGTCTCCATTGGCAGCCTTGTCATGACCGAGGGGACTTGCAGAGAGTTGGGTGGGCTCTGCTGGCAGGGGAGGGTGGGGTAGACGTGAGATCAGGCTGGTGGGCTCTGGAGTGAAGAACAGGTGGGCTAGATCAGGGGTCCCAGACCCTCAGGACCCAGGTCCTCTGTTGTCCCAGCCAGCTGTTCATGGCTGACTGCCCACTGGGGAGAGGAGACGTCCTAAGTGGGGATGGGGCTGGAAGAAGGAGCGATCTGAACACTAAGACAGACCATCTGGGTCTGGATCATGTATCACCTGTGGCAGTCCTGGTGTAACCCCCGCCTCCAGGGAGCCTTCCTGGACTTCACAGACAGACAGTGCACCTGCCCCATGTTCATCACTCCCCCAGACTCCTTGGGAACCTTAATCGTCCTGTCGTCTCAGCTGCCAGCTCACTCCAGGGCCTCCAGGGGCACGTGGCAGGGGTGTCTTGTGTGTTGTTTGAATAAATATGCCAATAGCCACAGAGGGGCATTTTCAAAGAACAAATGTGCACAGAGACCTTAGATGCCAGTTTACGTCCACCAACATAGCCCCATGTACTAATTTTTAAATTTTTGGTGGAAAGTATCCAACTTTCCTCGGCAGGTACCCAATTTCCCTAGCTAATCATGCAGCAAGTCTCCTCTGAAGCAGCTTCTCTGAAGAAGCTACTTACCAAGAGCATATCCAGGAGGCCTGGTAAGGCCTTGACCTCTAACGGAGATGGAGCAGGGATAAGGATATAAAAAAGAGGTATTCTCCCCTCTCACCCCCGCCTGTGTGGTGATAGAAGGCGCAGGCTTCGGGGAAAGGTGGTTTGACTCCCAGCCCAGCTACTTCCCAGCTGTGTGAGCCTGGGCAGGGCCCTTGCCCTCTCTGAGCCTTCTTCCTCATCTGTGAAATGTGGCCAATCATGCCTCCAAAGGCAAGTGGGAGGCTGACAGGAGAAAATGCCAGGGATGGCTGGGCATGGTGGCTCATGCCTGTAATTCCAGCACTTTGGGAGGCTGAGGCGGGTGGATCACCTGAGGTCGGGAGTTCAAGACCAGCCTGACCAACATGGAGAAACCCCGTCACTACTAAAAATACAAAATTAGCCAGGTGTGGTGGCACATGCCTGTAATCCCAGGCTGAGGTAGTATAATCGCTTGAACCCAGGAGGTGGAGGTTGCGGTGAGCCGAGATTGCGCCATTGCACTCCAGCCTGGGCAAAAAGAGCAAAACTCTGTCTCAAAAAGAGAGAGAGAGAGAAGGAGAGAAAGAAAGAAAATGCCGGGGAGGGCCCAGCCAGCATCTGGCCAGTGCTCGGTGAACGTTAGCTCTGAGTGTGGTCACCAGGTTTAGAACCAGGAGGGAATCCGCAGAGTGATATAGATAATGCCCTGAGACCCCAGCCCGGAGCAGAATGGGGCACAGAATAACCTTGCCGTGACCTCTGCACGGAATTTCCCCGGGCCCGTGCTGGGCCATACAAGGTGTCTTCATTAGGAGGTACTCGGATCCAGCCCATCCTGCGGGTAAAGCCTTCTACTTTTCACATGTGGGTGTGAGAGCCAGGACTGTCTGTCTGCCCATTTTCTTAAATAGAGAGTCCTCAAATGCTTTAGACCGCTTTACCAAACTCTCCTCAGCTAAATAAAGCTGCGATTATGAGGTCTCAACATCCTAAAGGCCAGTGGAAGAAAACCCGGCTTATTCTCGAGCCAGCTCCCGCTCTCAGTGAGGGCAAGCCTGAATAGCCTCATTGACGGGAAGAACAGACACGCGCCCAGGCAGCCTCTGCAAACCCGGTGTCTTCCTGAAGCTTCCACAGATAGCTTTTGCTGCCGGAGGTGTTTTCAGAGTTCCCTTTTTGAATGTCTTTAAGCTCTGTTGCTGGACATATGCTCTTTTCTTTAGGTGACAGGATTCTCTGGGGGTTTTGATAATTCATGCATTTGGTGAATTTTGTTGAGCAACTGCTGAGTGCTGGGTGCCAGGTATGAGGCAGGCTGGCCCCCGGCCTCTGGAAGTTTGCAGCTGGTGGATGAGGCAGGTGGTGGGGAAATGACAGCTGCGAGCAAGCTGCTGGGGAACAGTGCAGGGTGACCCATGAGCACATCCAAGATTAGAATTGGGGCTCAGAATGGCTTCCCACCTTCCGACTTAAACCCGTCCCTTCCGCTTGTGGGACAGGACCAGCCTGGGGTGGTGGTTGTAGGGTAGTGAAACCAGCCAGTGAAGCAGCTATACCCCAGCCTGGGAAGGCGTCAGGGAGTCAGTCATTTGCCCCTCGTTTGGCTGTTTGGTGTTGTGTGGACACAAAACACTTGCTCTGTCTTTTAGCAAAGAAAGCTCATGTATTTTAAGAAGTGGAAATAAGACTTTGGGATTGAGGAACACTTGATGAAACTTGGATTTTTTTTTTTTTTTTTTTTTTTTTTT
>NW_012098098.1:1886726-1892521 GCF_000951045.1 Mandrillus leucophaeus
CTCAAAGGCCCTACAACTGGACCCCTCTTTGAGGAACAGCCTCACACCCGCCTTCTCAGAGCCCCTCTCTTCTTTTCTTTTTTTTTTTTTTTTTTTTTTGAGACGGAGTTTCACTCTGTTACCCAGGCTGGAGTGCAGTGGCACGATCTCCACTCACGGCAGCCTCCACCTCTCTACCTCCCAGGTTCAAGCACTTCTCCTGCCTCAGCCCCCCAAGTAGCTGGGAATACAGGCACCTGCCACCATGCCCAGCTAAATTCTGTATTTTCAGTAGAGACAGGGTTTCACCATCTTGGCCAGGCTGGTCTCGAACTCCTGACCTCATGCAATCCACCCGCCTCGGCTTCCCAAAGTGCTGGGATTACAGGCATGAGCCACCACACCTGGCCCTGAAACTTGGATTTTAATCCAAAACCACAAAGGGACCTGCGAGGGCGCTCTAGTTATTCTCCTTGAAATTGTTGTCACCCAGATACATCTATTGCCCTTTTTGCTTGGGGAGCTTGGAGACCACAGGTTTCCAACTCTGGTCCAAAGACATCTGTTGGGGCACGGGAGGGGCGGGCCATAAGTGAAGGTATTCACAGTCCCCAGCAGAGACGCTCCTGAGTTTGTCTTTGATCAGGGCCGCTGTGGCAAATGAAAATAGCAGTTTCTTTGCTTTAGCTGGAGTTTACAGATTGGTATCCTGCTGGTCTGACTGCAGGTTCTGGTGAGCAGTTTGTAGTTGTCTTTCAGGTTGAAAACTGGAAGATAAGCTAACTGAGGTTTAGTAAGTGCAATCTGTTTGGTTAATTAAAATGTTTTACAACATGGGTCGTGGTCATAGTTGGAGAAATAATAATATACCATGTCCTTGAATAAGGAAAAGATTGTTCTTTTGGATAGACGGATAGTTCTACATGTTGAGCGTGACATTATCGGACGGGAAAACTCCAGTACAGAAGTAACAGTTGAGCTGGTTAAGTGGCCCTGACTGGCAGGGGGAGAGAAGGGATGGAAATGGACTGGTGTGAGGTGCAGTTGGGGTCTAGGAGCACTGAGGCTGGCTTTTGTGCGCCCTGGTGGGTGCATGACGAGGAAGACCCTTCCCCAGTGAAAACCCAGGGATAAGGAGGGGACTTCCTGGGGGTCCACCATGGCTTTGGGCCAGTGGCTGAGGAAGTTTTGTTTTGTTTTGTTTTGTTTGAGACAGAGTTTCGCTCTTGTCACCTACGCTGGACTGTAATGGTACAATCTCGGCTCACCGCAACCTCCACCTCCCGGGTCAAGCGATTCTCCTGCCTCAGCACCCCCCAAGTAGCTAGGATTACAGGCGCCCGCCACCATGTCCAACTAATTTTTGTATTTTTGGTAGAGACGGGGTTTTGCCATGTTAGCCAGGCTGGTCTCAAACTCCTGACCTCAGGTGATCTGCCCACCTCAGCCTCCCAAAGTGTTGGGATTACAGGCGTGAGCCACCACGCCCGGCCTGAGGCAGCTTCTTGAAGTTGCTTCGTGGGGACAGAGGGTCAGGTGGAGGAGGAGATGGGACAAGAAAGCATTATGATAACCCAGGTGTGGGCGGGAGGCCTGCTAACCTCTGGGCAGCCTGGCTGGTCTTGGGTCCAAAGTAAACGCAGTGAGCGGAGAGCGTCCCCATCTCATCTGGGCTGGTAGAATTCCACCTGGCCAGGTCTGTTCTGAAATGTAACTTTCTCTTTGCCACTGAAATGATTCTTTGTAAAACCAAACCTCAAACACGTTTAGTTTTCAAATTGCTTTTTTTTTCCCCGAAGTGCGTTTTTGTTGAATCCCAGTGTGTTATTTTTTTTCCTCCCTTTCCAATATTAAGAAGAAACCTACACTCTAAAACCTGAAACGGATGAGATGAATGAGGTGGAAACGGCTCCCATTCCTGAAGAAAACCATGTTTGGCTCCAACCGAGGGTGATGAGACCCACCAAACCCAAGAAAACCTCTGCGGTCAACTACATGAGTGAGTCCGGGCCCTCCTCCGCCCCGCCTGCCCTCCCAGCCACCTCCAAAGGGGACAGGGTGGGTGGAGGAGGGGAGCTAGTGGATTTAGGTCTGCAAATCCACAAACAGTGGGAAACAGGGTGCGGCGAAGCTCATGGAGGCACAACCGTAAGACGTTTTTCAAAAACGATATTTTTAAGTCATTTCAAAAGCAAGCATTATAGGACTTGCGCTTGGGTGGCATTTTTTTCCCCCAGACAGGTATTTTAAGGTTAGACCTTCCCTTGTCCTTTCAAAAAGGACCTGGGCTGAAGTTGGGTTCCTCTGGAAGGCGCTGGCCCCGCAGAGGGCAGGCAGCGTCCAGGCTGGCTCTGGCAGGTTCCACTCCTTCCTCACCAGGTCCTGGCTCTGGACTCAGTTGGAGCATCCACGAAGTAGGGGATAGTGGTGCCGCATCAGGCTTGCCCGGAGGATGAGCTGCAGCAACGCAGGTCACCCAGTGCCAGCTGAGGCCTCCCTGTACATTGAGATAATTGCAGAGTTGCCTACAACTCTTTTTTGAGATGGAGTTTCGCTCTTGTCACCCAGGCCGGAGTGCAATGCATGATCTCGGCTCACTGCAACCTTCGCCTTCATGGTTCAAGCAATTCTCCTGCCTCAGGCTCCTGAGTAGCTGGGACTACAGGTGCCCACCACCATGCCCAGCTAATTTTTGTATTTTTAGTAGAGAAGGGGAGATGTTTCCCCGTGAGACTTCCAGGAATCCACAAAATATTGGGGATTGCTCACCTCTGGCCCTTTGGCTCCCCGGGCACTTCAGCTGCCCAAGCTTTTGTTCTCCCTGCCTTCACCTCCCCAGGGTGGAGCTCAGCTCACCTTCAATTTCCCTGGACACTGCTGCGGGACCTCATTCGCAGCCACTGTTTCTGCAGGCCTGGGGCTGTGGAGGGCTGTTTTCGCTCAGGCGGGGCTGGAGGCCTGGGCTGGATGCCCTTGGCTCTCCCCATTTGCCCCGCAAGCCTCAAAGGCCCTACAACTGGACCCCTCTTTGAGGAACAGCCTCACACCCGCCTTCTCAGAGCCCCTCTCTTCTTTTCTTTTTTTTTTTTTTTTTGAGACGGAGTCTCGCGCTGTGTCACCCAGGTTGGAGTGCAGTGGCGCGATCTCAGCTCATTGCAAGCTCCGCCTCCCAGGTTCACGCCATTCTCCTGCCTCAGCCTCCGAGTAGCTGGGACTACAGGCGCCCGCCACCACGCCCGGCTAGTTTTTTGTATTTTTAGTAGGGACGGGGTTTCACCATGTTAGCCACGATGGTCTCGATCTCCTGACCTCGTGATCCACCCGCCTCGGCCTCCCAAAGTGCTGGGATTACAGGCTTGAGCCACCGCGCCCGGCTCCTCTCTTCTTTTCATAACTACCGTCTCCCCTGCCCCCACCAGGCTTTCTGTCCTCTTCAGATGTCTTTCCCTATGATGCTGGAGCATTCTGTAGCTTGCTTTGACCAGGAAATATGCGGAGGCCTCGTCCGTCCAGGAGTTCAAAATGGTGCCATTGTTTCTTTCAATAACATACGTTTACATCCCTTTTCAAACTATAACATGACTCCAAGACTGATATGTTCCCATAAAATAAAGCAAAAAGCTTTGCAAAAGGCATCTTGGCGATGGGGGAGATGACTCGGGTGAGCCTGGCTGGGTCCCCCGCCCCACAGACTCGGAGCAACGTCCTCCCTACCCCCTCAGGAGGCCTGCCCTGTAGAGCCCTGTGGGACCACAGGCACATAGTGTATGCCAGGCACCCTGCCAAGGCCAGAGTTCACTTTCTCTGTCAGTGCTCACAAAAGCCCTTGGAAGTGGGTACTGTCGCTGTCCCCATTGTTCATATGTGGAAATTGAAACTCAGGGGGAAGTAACTTGCCCAAGGTCACTCTGCTACTGTAAAGCGGTGGGCCTGGGGTCTGAGCCCCCAGCGGAAGCCTTCAACCATCAGGCATCGCCCTTGCTCTTAGAATAGCACGGATTGGATTGCGGAATGTGCCAAAATGTCCCTCAGCATGGAGAAAGCTCTTCTCACTCTCCTGCTTTCGTGCCGTGACATGTATTTCTGCACTTCTCTCCTAGCCCAAGTCGTCAGATGTGACACCAAGATGAAGGACAAGTGCAAAGGGTCCACGTGTAACAGGTGAGCCTGTGCTGGGCTGTCCTGCCACTGCGGCCTCTGAGCCTGTGCTGGGCTGTCCCGCCACTGCGGCCTCTGAGCCTGTGCTGGGCTGTTCTGCTGTTGCATATTTAGCAAGCTACTCTCACCAAGCAGAACAGGGGTTAGGGCTGGGTAGTGTCCGGGCACGTGCTCGCCTCGGCCATTGGCAGATCCTATGGGAATGCTGCAGGATCTGCGCAGGCTGCTCCCAGTGGGCCCCACTGGACGGATGGGCCACCCCTGTATCCCCCCCATGGTAGATGAATAAATCCATCTAGCTGATGCAGTCATTCAGATGATGAACACTGTCTGCCAAAAAGAACGAGTTTGGTTTTGGCAGTGTGACTGCCGGGCTGTTCTCTGTGGTAGTAAGCAGCCAACAGGTGCAGCCGCCGCATGCACACCCTGAGTCAAATGGGAAAACCATGTCATTGGGAGAGGGGACCTTGCTCGTCTTCCTACGAATTCTGGCATCAGTTTGCCGAAAGCTGAATCGAGTTATTTAAAGCACATGTTAAAAAGGGAAGGTGGAATCTTCGGTTTTATATCACAAGGGTTTGGAATTTAGTTTGCCGGGAGAACACTTCACTTAGATGTTGGCTGGACTGTGATGAGAGGGACTTGGAGCAGCCAGGATGAGGCGGCTCACTGGGCTCACGTGTGCTGCTGTCGTTTGTTGGTGAAATGAGCCCAATGTGTCAACAGTCAGCGGTGGAATAACAGTGCCTAAAACCTCGCACTCAGTGTTAGGGTAGCACTTGCATGTCTCCATGCTGGGCGAATTGGGGAAAAGCAGGCAGCGCCTGGCAGGGGCCTCTGCCGTGTGCACTGCCCAGTGTGGGCTGCCAAGAAGCTGGAGTTGTCCTTTTGTGGCGATGCATCTTTCTGAACGTTAAGCGCATCATGAGAGCTTCTCCCCTGAGTAGTACTCAGTGGAAAAAGGTGAGCACGTGTTGGAGAACATTCCTTGTCAGACAACATCGAGGCAGTTCCAGAGCTGGGGTGGGTGGGGCACTCCCCACACAGGGAGGAGGCTGGAATCTGTCCACACGAAGGCTGCTAGAGGCCTCCAGTCAAGAAGAGTTACTCAACCCCAATCTGCCATGGTGGGAGTATCCTGAGTCTTGCTGTAGAGGCCGTCCACAGTCTGGCACACCTGTTTTCTGTTCATGGTGCTTTTACAAAAATAACAGTCAGTGGGCTTTTTTTTCTGACTTGAAAACGTATCTATGCTCATTAATAATGATTCAGGAAAGTAATAACAACAACAAAAAGGTAGAAAGAAAAAAATGTGTCCCAAAATCTCATCAATACCAGTAGCAATTTGATGTATTTCCTTCCAGTCTTTTTTTCTGTGCATAGATGAGGCTAATGCTGTTTATGTATTTTCTTTTCTTTTTTCTTTTTTTTTTTTTTTTTTGAGTTGGAGTCTTGCTCTGTTACCCAGGCTGGAGTGCAGTGGCACGATCTCAGCTCACTGCAACCTCTGTCTCCTGTGTTCAAGTGATTCTCCCACCTTAGCCTCCTGAGTAGCTGTAACTACAGGCTCACACCACCACACCCAGTTCATATTTTGTATTTTTGGTAGAGATGGAGTTTCACCATGTTGGCCAGGCTGGTCTCGAGCTCCTGACCTC
>NW_012098098.1:1894011-1899067 GCF_000951045.1 Mandrillus leucophaeus
GTATTATAATACAATGATAAAATACTGGTACAAATTTTAAAAACAATACAGTGTAACAACTGTCTACATAGCATTTACCTTGTGGTAGGTATTATAAGTAATCTAGAGATGCTTTAAAGCATACGGGAAAAGACCAAAAGTTATACGCAAATACTAGGACACTTTACATAAGGGACTCAAGCATCTGCAGACTTTGGTATCCTAGGGAAGTTCTGGAACCAATCCCCCATGGATACCGAGGGACAACTGTATTGTGCTTGTGTGAATATGAACTTCAGTCTGCACCTGGGTAAACTCTGACTTGTCCAGAAACAATGGAATCCGCATAAATGAAGCTTTTCTATATTTAGCAATAGAGCTATCGATGGAAAAAATGATAAACTCATTGTGAGATGTAATCAACGTGCTTATCTCTGAACATCATTTTGTTTCTTCTTTGTCAGGTACCAGTGCCCAGCAGGCTGCCTGAACCACAAGGCAAAGATCTTTGGAACTCTGTTCTATGAAAGCGTGAGTGTGGCCAGTCCTCCTCTCCATGGCTTGTGTGGGATCCCGTTGCATATGTTTAAAGCAGGTGGTTGGCTTTAGTAGGAAAAAATTTTCTTTCCACTCCTTAGTCAAACCTGGCATTTCTAGAACTGGGGCGGGTGTAAGCCCATATATTTATGGGCTTACAAACTAGCAAAGCCACTTTCGGGGACCGATCCTCCTGAAGGCCAGTCTCCGTCTTAGACGGAGCATTCACACAGCGGACTAAGCGGGGAGAAGGGGCTGTTTGTCACTGTTCTTAGTTTGTAAAGCAAATCGGATGAGTTTTTAAGGTAAGCAACCCCAGGAACAAATGTGTGGTTATGGACAGAGGCGAGAGGCAGGAGTAGGGTGAGTTTTGGCTTGTCCTTCAGGCTTTTAGTGAGTTGAGGACAAATGTTTGGGTATTTCTGGTGAAACTTGCTAACAGAGGTTGAGAATATGACTCTGGTCTTCCCTCCCCTTCCCGCTAGTCGTCCAGCATATGCCGCGCCGCCATCCACTACGGAGTCCTGGACGACAAGGGAGGCCTGGTGGACATTACCAGGAACGGGAAGGTCCCCTTCTTCGTGAAGTCCGAGAGACATGGCGTGCAGTCCCTCAGGTAACTACTTTGTGATCGGGGCTCTGTGAAACGGCTTTCCTGTTTATGATGGTGTTGTTGAAAGTTTGAAAAGTATCACACAGGCCGTGCGTGGTGGCTCACACCTGCACTTCGGGAGGCCGAGGGAGGTGGATCACCTGAGGTCAGGAGTTCAAGACCAGCCTGACCAACATGGTGAAATTCCGTCTCTACTAAAAATACAAAATTTAGCCAGGAATGGTGGCATACACCTGTAATCCCAGCTACTCTCAGGAGGCTGAGGCAGGAGAACCACTTGAGCCCGAGGCGGAGGTTGCAGTGAGCCAAGATAGTGTCACTGCACTCCAGCCTGGGCGACACAGCAAGACTCTGTCTCAAAAAAACAAAAAAAAAACAAAAAAAAACCCAAACCCGCAGCTCTAACTCTAATGCAAATGTGGTTTTATAATTTGATCATGATATTAATATAATAACTAACTTCCTTTATAATGTTTAAATTTATCTTTTTAAAATTCGTTTATTTTGCAGCTGTGCTTAGATTACATTTATCTTACATATTTGAAAACCATTATTCTTAGAAGGGGTCTATAGGCCTCACCAGGCTACCAGAGGAGTCCTTGATACAAAAAAAGTTAAGATACCCTGCTCTAGAACATTCTAAGAGCTCTCAGGCCGATAGGAAACAAGTAGAAAAGTGTCAAGTCAAGATTGCAAATAAGATAAGTATAGGAGCAAGTGTTCACTTGTAGAAGCGATTCTATTTGCATTTACCTAATGGCTTTTTTTTTTTCTCTTAACAGCAAATACAAACCTTCCAGCTCATTCATGGTGTCAAAAGTGAAAGGTAAGCTGGCCAGTCTCTTTTGCAACCATAATACCTGGGTTATCTCAGATTTTTGTGGAAATTTCACTTCCTTGAGTCACTGATAGAATGTTTATCCTGCCTGTGAACATTATGGTTCTCATCATTGTCAAGGCTTTTTCAAGATGTCATTTCTTTAACCAACTTCTAAGAATATCTGGACTTGAAATTGGCCCGAGATCACTGAACCAGAAACACAGGGCTGAGGTTGCCAGCTGAATGTCACAGACGTACTGACGCCTGGGGCTAGAGTGGCTGAGAGGTTTCACTGGGAGTGCCACTTTCTGTCCATTGGTAATGGCTACCTGGAGTGTAGTGTTAAGAAGGATTCTGAGGCCTCCATTTGAGCTCAGTGGAAAACAGAGCTTGATAGACTAGTAATGTCTGCCATGGACAAGAGAAGGAGGTAAAGGGAAGTGTGTGGCACTTACTTGCCGTCTCTGGCCCAGCTTTTTACATTGCTCAGTGTATATTCCTTTGGAAGGTGGGATGAACGATGGGTGAGCACGCTCCAACCAGAAGTGAGGGGATGGGTCATAGCTGCCCACACGGCACCCTTGACTAAAATGATCTCAGGCAAGCAGGGATGTAGGAGCCATTCCAGCTTCCTCCCGGAGCTCTGCCAGCAGACCATGCCATTGTTTTGGGACAGCAACTCTTATCATTTGCCCTCCATGCAAAAGTTCTAGTTAGATATCTTTATTAAAATATGTAGTAGCTTTTTTTCTTATTGCAAAAAGAATGCCTGTTTATTCCAGATAATTTAAACATGGAGTGGAACATTTTTTTTTGTAATGATGACCTAAATTCCAGCAGCCAGAGATAACCATGGTGAACACTTTGGCAAATATTTCAGTTTGTTTTCTCTATGTATTAGAAGTATGTACATTGGTAATATATACGTTGATGACTTTTAAAACTTGAAATGGAGTTACATACAATTTGGTAACCTAATTTTTTTCTTAAGTAATTATGTGTCTGGCTGATGTAGTAGCTCATACCTGTAATCTCAGCACTTTGGGAGGCTGAGGCGGGAGGATTGCTTGAGCCCAGGAGTTTGAGACCAGCCCTGGCAACACAGTAAGACCCCGTCTCTACAAAAAATACACAAAATTAGCTGGGCAGGGTGGCACACACCTGTATCTCAGCTACTTCGGAGTCTGAGATGGGAGGGTTGCTTGAGCCTGGAAGCTCGAGGCTGCAGTGAGCCATGATCATGCCACTGGACTCCTCCTCCAGCCTGGGTGACAGAGCAAGACCCTGTCTCAAAAAATATATATATATATGTGTGTGTGTGTGTGTGTGTGTGTAATGTATTTCTGTGCCTTTAAATCAAGCTTGTCCAACCCACAACCCATCAGCTGCATGTGGCCCTGGATGACTCTGAATATGGCCCAACACAAATTTGTAAACATGAGATTTATGCATGGACCTTTTTTTGGTAGCTCATCAGCTATCATTAGTGTTAGTGTATTTTATGTGTAGCCCGAGACAATTCTTTCTCCAGTGTGGCCCAGGGAAGCCAAAAGACTGGGCACCCTTGCTTTTTTTTTTTTTTTTGAGACAGAGTCTTGCTCTGTCACCCAGGCTGGAGTGCCGTGGCGCGATCTCAGCTCACTCCAACCTCCTCCTCATGGGTTCAAGCAATTCTCCTGCCTCAGCCTCCTGAGTAGCTAGGATTACAGGTGTCTGCCACCATGCCTGGCTAATTTCTTTTTCTAAGTAGAGACAGGGTTTCGCCATGTTGGCCAGACTGGTCTTGAACTCCTGACCTCAGGTGATCCACTCGCCTCAACCTCCCAAAGTGCTAGGATTACAGGTGGGAGTGAGCCAAGATCGTGCCATTGTACTACAGCCTGGGCAAAAAGAGCAAAATTCTGTCTCAAAGAAAAAAAGAAAAAGAAAAAGTTTACCTAGCCCTGGACTAAATAAAGACATGCTGTCAAAGATCACAGGTGGCCAGTGTTAGAACTGTTTCCTTACCTCTGTTGTTTAAACACAACAAATGACCTTGGAAAAAAAAAGAAACCCTCGCCCCTCCGCAGGGATGAATGTGCCTTGACTAACAGCAGGAGGTGGGTGGCATGTCAGCAAGAGCTCTAGAGCAGGCACCGGAAACCTGGGCTCCCACCTCAGTCCTGGGAGGCCTCTAGGGGCACTCCCAGCTCTCTGGGCTTCCATTTCCTCATCTGCATACTCAGAGTAACACCTACTATGAGGAGCAAAGGTGATCAAGTCAGGAAAAGTTTCCAAATAAGACAGTCACCATTCAGATGAAAAGCACCACCAGCCCCACAGAGAAACCACTGGGGGTGACAACACCCTCAACCTGCAGACACACGCAGGCCGTGGGTTTGGTCTCATCTCTTGAGTGCCCCTCGGTGGGGTACGAGGAGCCTGCTGGGTCCTAGTCCTAGGTCTGTTCAAGGGCCCAGGGAACCCATAGGCCCTGGTAGTCTAGTGGCCCATTTCACAGCCCCGTAGCCTGAGGCCCAGGCATGCTGGGACCTGACCCTTTCCCCCTTGCTTCTCTTCACAGTGCAGGATTTGGACTGCTACACCACTGTTGCTCAGCTGTGCCCTTTTGAAAAGCCAGCAACTCACTGCCCAAGGTAAGGCGGACCTGATCTGTCATCTTTTCTATGCATGATGTTAGATGTAGCTTTTTAGGTTGGGTGAGGTGGCTTATACCTGTAATCTCAGCACTTTGGGAGGCCGAGGCAGGTGGATCAGTTGAGGCTAGGAGTTGGTGACCAGCCTGGCCAACATGGTGAAACCCCATTTCTACTAAATTAGAAAAAATTAGCCATGGTGGTGGGTGCCTGTAATCCCACCTACTCGGGAAGCTGAAGCAGGAGAATTGCTTGAACCCGGGAGGCGGAGGTTGCAATGAGCTGAGATCACGTCATTGTCCTCCAGCCTGGGTGACAAGAGTGAAACTCTGTCCCAAAATAAATAAAATAAAAATAAAAAATCGGCTTTATTGAGGTACATGATACCATCCACCCATTAGAAGTACACGATGTGGGCCGGGCACGGTGGCTCAAGCCTGTAATCCCAGCACTTTGGGAGGCCGAGACGGG
>NW_012098098.1:1900702-1903337 GCF_000951045.1 Mandrillus leucophaeus
GGCCTTCCAAAGTGCTGGCGTTACAGTTGTGAACCACCACGCCTGGCTTTTTTTTTTTTTTTTAAATCCACACACACACCCTTTCTCTCTACCCACTCATTTCCCTTCCCCGCCCCTAAGAACTGTTTCAACTTCTCAGTCCCTTTGCCAGGCCTTCTTCCTTCCCATAATCCTGTCCATCTGGGGCCCTATGGCTTCCAGCTGCCATTTTGGTGTCTTGATCCCTGGGCTCCAGCCCACGGTGGACTGTTCCGGATAAACAAAGAAGATCTTTTTTTTAAGTAAAGCCTGTGCTCTTTCCCAGCTTGAGTTTGTCAAACCACCCAGGAGTCACTCATTTCCTCATCCCCTGGAGCATCTGTGGGGACTGACACAGAGTGATCTAACCCCTTCCACCGCAGGTTATCAGTGCCCCATCCTTGGAATATTCTGTGACTCACTGAGGTGAGGGCCCTCCACCCTTTCCTCCTCCACACAGGGAAGCGGCCTTAGAAAAAGTCTCTCGATGCTAATCTCCGTAATGTAGCCACAGTATGAACTGGTCAACACCCAAGAATGGGAGGGGCGGCCTCACAATTCCACACTCTTCTCTCTTAGATGTTTCTTCCCTTTACCTTTTTGTTTGTGCTTGTCTTTCGTGGATGTGTGTGTGTTTTTAAAAATTCTATCTACACTGTGTAAGAGAAGCAAAGATGTTAATATCTTTACCTCCGCTGAGGGGGGAAGTATTGTTTTTTTCCTAATGAGGAAAACTGTGTGGCGGTGTCCTTTCAGCTAAGAGCTTAAATCTTGGAATTCAGATAAAGAGAGCCAGCTTAAGAAGTTTGGTTTTCTGTGCTCAGACCCATCACATAAATGCTTCCTGTTTTCCAGAGTCCGTTGTCCGGCGCACTGCAAAGACGAGGCTTCCTACTGGGCTCCAGTGTTTGGAACCAACATCTACGCAGATGTGAGTAGGATGCATTTGCAACAACTGCCTCTCAAAGCCTGTTAAGACCTCAACATGCACGCTCCAAAATCTGGATACTTGAGACTTTATTCCAGTGCCTCTTAGCTAAATTAATTAATTTATTTATTTATTTAGAGACGGAGTCTCACTCTGTTGCCCAGGCTGGAGTCCAGTGGAGTAATCTTGGCTCACTGTAACCTGTGCCTCCCGGGTTCAAATGATTCCCGTTCCTCAGCCTCCCAAGGAACTGGGGTTACACAGTGCACCACCACGCCTGGCTAATTTTTGTATTTTTAGTAGAGACAGGGTTTCACCATGTTGGCCAGGCTGGTTTTGAACTCCCGACCTCAGATGACCCGCCCATCTCTGCTTCCCAAAGCACTGGGATTCCAGGCGTGAGTCACCGCAGCCAGCCAACCCCTTAGCTAAGTTTCGATCACTCATTTCTGCAAACATTGCCCCCATTTCCCCATTTCTAGAGATAGTAGTGCTTCCACCTACCTGTCCTCATGAATGTAGATTCAGGAGTGCCTGGCCTTACTCAAATGTTTTCATAGTTTGAAGGCTCTCATGCTTCAGATAGTTCATTTTTCCAGCTATTTAGTCATCTTCCCAGCTCTCTGGATGCATTTATAGAAACTGGTCCACGCACTGTATTTCTTCTCGGTTATGCACACACCTAGCTAAAAGCACAAAGAAGATAATACAGACTACCCTAATTTACTACTTGTTAATAGCACTCTTGTTATACGAATCTCTTCCTCTATTCTTTCCCTCCGAATTTTAACCAGGGAGCTTTAGCCTGGTTTTTCTTAGGTGAATCCTGCAGAACATAGTCTGTTCCCTCTGGTTGTCCAGGGTTTGGGGACATGGTGACACAGACGATGTGATTGTGGTCCCAGTTCTGCTGCCAGCAGGCTGTGTGATCTTGCCAAGCTGTTTCCTTGTGGTTGAATGGCCCAGAACTGGGATTATCAAATCCAGGGAATCTTCTAGATCTAAAATTCCGTGATTAGGGCAGCATCATTCATCTCTAGCTAATGTTTTTTATTTTTTTATTTTCTGAATAGAGACAGGGTCTCACTATGTTGCCCAGGCTGATCTCAAACTCCTGGGCTCCAGCGATCCTCCCTCCTTGGCCTCCCAAAGTGCTGGGATTATAGGGGTGAGCCACTGCACCCGGCCTGCAGATAGTGCTTTACTCAGCTGCTTGTCATCATCCCCCCCTTTACAGCTCTCCCTCGCCTCCCCACCACCATCTTTGCCTCTGTCCGCATTAATTTGTTCCAGATTCCTGTAAATATGAGGTCACTGGGCTCTGTAAGGTCAGAGCAGGCTTCATGACTAAGCGTTTTCCTCCTATCTTTTTTCTTTCCTCTTTAAATGGGTCTTTTTTCCTTCTTGAAAGTGATTCAGCTAAAATTGAGTTATAAGAGTTAGAATTTTTATGAAGGAGTAAAATAATATATGTCGATTATTACACCAAATGTTTGAACCAAATTCTACCATTAAGAGACAGTCTGAGGTTTTCAAATGATATAAAAATAAAGAGCTGGGCAAAGCTATCCCAGTCAAATACAAACAAACACATGAAAAGCAAGAGTGCCAATATTCCTCTCTGAAAAAGTGGAATTTAAAGTTAAATGTACTGAATGAGATAAAGTAATGTTACACAATGGCACAAAA
>NW_012098098.1:1903707-1907422 GCF_000951045.1 Mandrillus leucophaeus
CATGTTGGCCAGGCTGGTCTTGAACTCCTGACCTCAGGTGATCCACCCGCCTTGGCCTCCCAAAGTGCTGGGATTACCTGCATGAGCCACTGCAGCCGGCCAGAAGGCTATTTTTTATTCAACACATACTATGTTTTAGGTCCTTTAAAAACACCATTTCTAGGTATCTTTATCCTTATCCCTGTTAGAAGAAAACAAGGCTCATCATAACCTGTCCAAATCCACGCAGTAAGCATGTGGCAAAGATGACAAACAGATGAAGATATGTCCGGCTTTCGACTCTGGTTTTTCCCTGGTCTATCTTGCCTTGCTTAATGTTACCTGCATTCATAGTTACACCGATATGAACAGGCATGAGGGTGAAGAGCTACGTGCAGTCTTCAAGAACAAGTGTCACTAGGATTTTGAGCTTTTGGGACCACAGTGCTCATGACAGGGCTGGACACCATCATTGTTTGTTGGAGGAATAAATCAATGAAGATAGTGCAGTAGTCAGTACTTAAACAGCTCTTAAAAAAGGAAGGAAGAATGAAGCAGGGAAGAGGGAAGGAGACAAGGAGGGAAGGAAGAAAGCCGCCTCCGTATGAGAGGTTCTTTTCTGGCCTTAGTTTCTAGGTCACTGTATTCTGGGAAATGATGATGGCTTTTGGAAAATGTCTGTTTAGCTATGGGATTGATTTTGGGAGAGCTGCCTCCAGACCTTCAAAGGGCCTGTTCCTGCCTGTGGCTCCCGCCTGTTCACCAGGACTGCATTTCCTGGCAGACCCCTCGCTGTGTGGCGAGCTGCAGACAGAAGCATCGGGGTGTGGCCCAGGGAGCCGAGCCACGGCGGTGACATTTGCCAGTTGTGGGAAGCCGGGCAACCTTTCCCCTCCTCTGAACCTCAGTCTTCTGTCCTCCCCGTCCTCCTTGGTGCTTGGATACGTTCTCACACTTGTGCACGTATCAGAATCCACCCCCGCGCCTCCCTGAGGGCTGGAGCAGATTTCCAGGCCTCGCCCTGGAATCGTTCAGGATCAGTGGGGCTGGGTGAAGCCAGAGAATCTGCATTTCCAACAAGTTCCCAGGTGACCCTGCTGGTCTGGAACTGCATGTTGAGGACCACTGGGCTGGCGAGGACAAGCCCCTGGGAGTTTTCTATTCTGGTGGTGGTGACTATGGCAATCATGGCGGTGGCATTTGTCTTGACTGACACCTACTAAGCATGTGCTGTGTGCCATCCTGCGTTAAGCCTGGGGTCTTATTTAATCTTTTTTTTTTTTTTGAGACAGAGTCTCACTCTCTGTCACCCAGGCTGGGGTGCAGTGGCGTGACCTCGGCTCACTGCAACCTCCGCCTCCTGGGTTCAAGCAATTCTCCTGCCCCGGCCTCCCAAGTAGCTGGGATTACAGGCGTGCGCCACCACACCAAGCTAATCTTTGTATTTTTAGTAGAGACGGGGTTTCTCCATGTTGGCCAGGCTGGTCTCGAACTGCTGACCTCAAGTGATCTGCCTGCCTTTGCCTCCCAAAGTGCTGGGCTTACAGGCGTGAGCCACCGCGCTCAGCCCTTCTTTAATCTTCACAGGAGCCCTCTTCTTCCTCACTGTCATCACCTTATGTAGGACAGTGGACAGATGGCCGGCTCCATGGCTCCACGCGGCAGTCCCGCCTCTGATCTTTATCAGCTGAGTGATTTGGGGCAAGGTGTGAGCCCCCCGCCCCTCAGTCTGCCTGTCTGTTGAAAGGGAATGATAATGATAACACCTGCCTTGTAGAGTTGTTGGGATCACTGTGTCAACGCATGTGAAATGCTTAGAACAAAGACGCGTGAAGATGTGACCTGATCTGCTTTATATGGAGAAAGGAGGGGCTCTGGGGTTCACACAGGTTATCCCAGGTCACACAGCCAGCAAGCGCTGGATGCAGGATTGGTTACCAACCTCATGGATATCAATTGTTAATAAATACTCAGGTATTCCTGTTGCAACAGGCCCTGAGAATAGGAATGGGACGCCTTGTCCCGTTTACTGAAGCCTGCTGAGAGGAGAGGTGTGGGAGGAAGGAAGGGAGAAAGGAAAGGTGTTTGCGTGGGAGATGTGCCTGTTGATAACAGGGCCTGTGGCGTGAGAAAGATCCCGCCATGGGTGTGAGCTTTTCGTACTGATGCCCTGCGGCTTGATGTTATCACAGAAAACTTTGTGTCACTTTTGTGTCCAGAAATCCTCCAGGGACTGAGTCAAAGCGCCGCCTCTGGGGCTGCTACCAGAACCTCTTGGCAGGTCTCAGCCAGGAGGGTGCCCCTCCCCCGCCGGGGCTTTTAGAGGTTGAGCTTGCGACACCGAAGGGATGGGTCCCTCCTGGCGTTCCATTGGGAAACAGCCCGGGCCTCGCTCCTGGTGCTGCAGCCGTTGGCAGTGTGAGCAATGCTCAGAGAGACAGAGAGCCTGGAGGCCTTATTTCATCTTGTTGTTGTTGTTGGAAATGCAAATTCTCTGGCTGCGCTCAACCACTGATCCTGAATGCTGAGAGCGGGGGGCCTAGAAATCTGCTCCAGCCCTCGGGTAGGGGCGGGGGTGGATTCTGAAACCTGCACAAGTATGAGAACTTATCCAAGCACCAAGGACTCCGCCTGCTGTAAAGAACAATGAGCCTGATTGTGTTCACTTACCAAACTTGCCCCTTTTGAGAGGAATTCTAAAATGGTCACTTCATCTTCAAGTCTCCTCGCTTCTCTTTGAGTTGGATGCAAAGTTATTGCTCCTTAGTCCTTAGCCGGCACAGAGCTCTCTGAGAATTAAGAAGTTGCGGATCTTTCCTCTGAAGGGGGAAAATGCGTCCCGGTTCAGGCGGGGAGGCTGGCCACCCTGGTTTGCCGCGGGCTGAGGGGTTTCCCGTTCCCTGTGCTAACACCAGCCCCTGCCGGTTCACAGCCTTCTGCCTGCAACTCCAGGGCCTTCCAGATACCCAGGACCCCACTTTGGGCTAAGGAACCCCGCCCTCATCCGTTTAGTTTAGTTTATTTATTGAAGAAAATGAAGACATGTTAGCACAGGGTTTTTAGAAAGTGGCCTTCAGTTACTCAGTAAACGAATCCTGGAAAGCAGGAAATCCACTTTTCAGGTCTTTGATATGAATGTGTGTGTTGGCTCCACTTTTCTCTTTTGTTTTTTGTTTTTCTGAATAGGCCTATGACTGTTAATGTGGGAATGCTGGATCCACTCTTTTTTTTTTTTTTTTTTGAGATGGGGTCTCGAGCTCTGTCGCACAGGCTGGAGTGCAGTGGTGCCATCGCAGCCCACTGCAGCCTCAACCTCCTGGGCCCAAGCATTCCTCCCACCTCAGTCACCCATGTAGCTGGAACTACAGGCATGTGCCATGACGCCTGACTAATTTTTTAAATTTTTTGTAGAGACCAGGTCTCGCTATGTTGTCCAGGCTCGTCTTGATCCATGCCCGGCTAATTTTTGTATTTTTAAAAGAGACAGGCCGGGCACGGTGGCTCAAGCCTGTAATCCCAGCACTTTGGGAGGCCGAGACGGGCGGATCACGAGATTGAGACTATCCTGGCTAACACAGTGAAACCCCGTCTCTACTAAAAAGTACAAAAAAACTAGCCGGGCGAGGTGGCGGGCGCCTGTAGCTACTCGGGAGGCTGAGGCAGGAGAATGGCGTAAACCCAGGAGGCGGAGCTTGCAGTGAGCTGAGATCCGGCCACTGCACTCCAGCCTGGGCGA
>NW_012098098.1:1907472-1917425 GCF_000951045.1 Mandrillus leucophaeus
AATGGCGTAAACCCAGGAGGCGGAGCTTGCAGTGAGCTGAGATCCGGCCACTGCACTCCAGCCTGGGCGACAGAGCGAGACTCCGTCTCAAAAAATAAAAATAAAATAAAATAAAAATAAAAGAGACAGGGTTTTGCCATGTTGGCCAGGCTGGTCTCGAACTCCTAACCTCAGGTGATCTGCCTGCCTGGGCCTCCCAAAGTCCTGGGATTACAGGTGTGAGCCACTGCACCCGGCCAAACTGGTATTTTCAAAGAGTCCACCTCTGTTCATTCCCTCATGCCTGGAACCTGCTAGATTGTGGTGTTTGTCACATTCAAAGGGCAGCTCAGGGTGCATTTTCCAGACAAACTGTCCTTTTACAGTGGATCCTGAGACACAGGCTCTCTTTGGCCTTAGCAATGCTTCCGGGGCCCCCAAATGGGCCGAGGACAGTGGTAAGGACAGGGGACAAAGGAGCTATGAGACTGTGCCGGGGACGGTGGTGGTCTGGCCTCTATCGAGGGGTCACTGATTATTTCTACAAAGGCTCCCCGAGCTTGGGTTTAGCTCCCCACTCCCTTCTCTGTTGTAGTTTAAAAAAAAATACAACATAAGCCGAGCAATGGCTCACACCTGTAATCCTGGCATTTTGAGAGGCCAAGGTGGGAGGATCGTTTGAGGCCAGGAGTTTGAGACCAGCCTGAGCAACATGGTGAAACCCTATCTCTAAAGAAAATGGAAAAATTAGTCAGGCGTGGTGGTGCGTGCCTGCAGTCCCAGCTACGTGGGAAGCTGAGGTGGGAGGATCACTTGAGCCTGGGCGGTCAAAGCTCTGCTGAGCCCAGATGGTGTCACTGCACTCCAGCCTGGGTGACAAAGTGAGACCCTGCCTCCCCCCGCAAAAAAAATACGTAACATAAAACTTACCCACTTAACCATTTTTAAGTGCACAGCTTAGTTGTATTAAGCATATTCACGTTGTAATGGGTTAGACCTCCGGAACTGTTTCGTCTTGCAAATGTGGAACTCTGCACCCACTGAACTGCAGTTTCCTACTTCCCCTCCGCCAGCCCCTGTACTCTCTGTCTCCATGAATTTGACTTCTTTGGATGCCTCCTATAAATGAAATCATCCCAGCTTCATCTTCTCCACCATGTCTTGCTATTTTCTTGAAGGAGGTGCCAGCTTGGTGAACCAATGGCTGGGACTTCATCTTCTCCCTGATGACCCCTGGGGTCGGGTACTGTGCAGAGGGGAGGGTTTCAGAGGTGACAGAGCCCAGCCCTGCCCTCCGGCTGAGTGACCCATTGCTGGATGTTAAGCTTTCAGGCTCAAACCTGCTGGTGGTGGCTTCTGTCTGCACACTACACACGCGGGGAGGACAGAACACGGGAGCCTGCACCGTTCACCTCCCCACCCTTGACGCACAGAGTGCCTGGGGGCTCAGTCCCCTGACAGCCACGGCCGTGACGTCACTCGGTTGTGAATGGAGGCAAGACTGGGGTCTGTCTTCCTGCTCTGTAGACAACGGGTCCGGCTTTTCATCTTTCCTTAAATTAGCAAGTTGCTGCGGGGGACTGATCAGGCGAGACCATGAGCCTGGGTGAGCCTGTTGTCCAGACATCCATGGTGCCATTCTCCCGGAGATTCTATTTCCTATAAATCTGAAGTCAGGCCGGGCGCGGCGGCTCACGCCTGTAATCCCATTACTTTGGGAGGCCGAGGGGGGTGGATCACCTGAGGTCAGGAGTTTGAGACCAGCCTGACCAACATGGAGAAACCCTGTCTCTACTAAAAACACAATAGCCGGGCATGGTGGTGCATGCCTGTAATCCCAGCTACTTAAGAGACTGAGGCAGAAGAATCACTTGAACCCAGGAGGCAGAGGCTGCAGTAAGCTGAGATTGCACCATTGCACTCCAGCCTGGGCAGTAAGAGCGAAACTCCATCTCGATAGATAGATAGATAGATAGATAAATTTGTAGTCATCAAACTTAAGGCACTTCATAAATCAGATCACTAGATCTACCCACAGTGGGGACATTTCTGTGGACAGTGGTTAGAAGCTATTCGGTTCCTATTACTGTTAGAATAAATCACCACAGACGTGGTGGCTTAAAGAAACCCAGGTTTATTATCTTTACAGTTCTGGAGGCCAGAAGTCCAATGTGGGTGTCACCAGGCTAAAATCAAGGTGGCAACAGGGCTGGTTCCTTCTTGAGGCTTCAAAGGAAAATCAGTTTTCTTGCCTTTTCCGGTTTCTAGAGGCCACCTGCATTCCTTGGCTCATGGCCTCTTATTCCATCTTCAAAACCAGCAATGGGGCCGGGTGCAGTGGCTCATGCCTGTCATCCCAGCACTTTGAGAGGCCAAGACAGGAGGATTGCTTGAACCCAGGAGTTCAGGACCAACGTGAGCAACACAGCGAGACCTTGTCCCTACAAATAACTTTTAAAAGTTAACCAGGTGTTGTGGTACACAATTGTCATCCCAGTTACTGGCGAGGCTGAGATGGGAGGCTCCCTTGAGCCTGGCAGGTTTTATCACCCAGAAATTGAACTCCTTGATGATGTCAGAAAACAGCACATCCTGCCTCTGCGTGGCACCCAGCTGCTCCCTTAGTACCTAGAATAGTCCAGAACCCACCGCGTGTCCAGTCTACACGGCATGAATGGCCCCTGCCCACACCTCCTGCCGCGTTCTGCCTGACTCACTGTATTTCAGCCACCCTGTCCGTCTGTCTATTTCTTGGATGTGATGAGTTCACATCCACCCCAGGGCATTTGCACGAGCCTTTCCCTCTGCCTGGGATGCTCTGTGCAGAGACATTCCCACGGCTGTGACTGTTTCCTTTCTGTCGTTCAGCCTTCCCTGAGCAGTTCCCCCTGATGAAACTACTCTCAGGCAGGCCCCCTCCACCCAGGCATTTAGCTGGTTTTGTTTTCTTCATAACCGACGCTACCTCATTTGTGTATTTATTTATTTGCTCACTCGACTTCATGAAGGCAAGGTCTTTATCTTGTTCCCTGCTGAATTCCCCCAGTTCCTAATCCAGTGCCTGGCATATAATAGGTGCTTAGAAAACACTTGTTGAACAAATGAATGAATGAATGATGTCCAGTCTCTCTGGAGAGACCACCGAGGTATCAAGGTAGTGATGATTATTTCCCAGGGGTTGATGTGGTCGACACCCCACCAGCTGGGGCGCTCGGCAGTGAATGGTTGAGCCCCAGCTGGCTTGACCCGTGAACTGGAACCCCCATCCCTGACCACCGTCCCTCCTGTGCTTCCAGACCTCGAGCATCTGCAAGACAGCTGTGCACGCAGGAGTCATCAGCAACGAGAGCGGGGGTGACGTGGACGTGATGCCTGTGGACAAAAAGAAGACCTACGTGGGCTCGCTCAGGAACGGAGTTCAGTCTGAAAGGTAGGGCGGTGTTCTCCAATCTTTGACACCCAAGCCCGGCTGCTAAGTGTCCCTCAGGGGGCCTGGGAAGAGGCCCAGAGTCATTACCCTTTAAAATAAAACTCTGGTAGACTTGCATGAATTCTTACCAGGACTCCCAGGTAAGAGCCTTCTTTGCTTTTCTCTTTCTTTTGTTTTTCAAAATAGGGAATGCTTTTCCCTACTATCACATTTGGGATTAAGAAAAAAAAAAAAGAACTTTTTTTCCTATTATCAATGAACGTTTTTATAGAAAATTTAGAATCTGTAGGAACATCAGATAAGCCGGAAGATAAACAATCATCCGTAACTCATCAGCGGGGAGAATTACAGTTAGATTTCTTGGCGTGCGTCCTTCCGGTTGTTTTTCTTTGTGTGTGTGTGCATTTTTTCCCCACAAAAAATGGGATCCAATGATAGTTACATACTAGTCATATAAAGCTACATCGTAATATAGTTACATAGAGTTAAATAAGATCAGGGAGCCTGGAGTCCTACAGACTTGGGCCCTGTTTCTTACCAGCTTTGTGGCCCCGAGCAAGCCACCTGATTTCCTTGAGCCTCAATTTTCTCATCTGTGAAATAGGGATAATAGTAGACCCTGCCCCACAGGGCTGTTGGGAGGTGAACGGAGATGGTGCCTACCTAGTGCCTGGCAGTAAGAAGCATTCTGCAAATGAGGGTGATGTTGATTACTGCGTATTCCCACTCGAGACCATACCTTCATGGAAATCTACAACCATAAGTCATTGGTAGTGACTGCGAATGACTGTAACGTGCTTCTCTTCATAGCTGGTGTAAGTCTTTTCCATCCGGGGGGGCAGATCCTCCCCTAGTAAGTAGCCTTCTCCGGGAACCTCTGCACACACTGTGATTGTTTCCTTAAATCCCTAGAAGTGGGCGGGGTGTGCTGACTCAAGCCTGTAATCCCAGCACTGTGGGAGGCAGAGGTGGGTGGATCACCTGAGGTCAGGTGAGGCAGGAGAATGGCTTGAACCCAGGAGGTGGAGGCTGTAGTGAGCCAGGATTGCGCCACTGCATTCCAGCCTGGGCAACAGGAGCAAAAGTCTGTCTCAAAAAAAAAGAAAAAACAAAAAAAAAGAAGTCCCTAGAAGTGAAATTCCTAAGTGGGGCGTTTCCCGAGTGTCCTTCAGAAGAGGCACTCAGCCTCCCGAGTAACTGGGATCACAGGCATGCGGCACCACGCCCCACTAGTTTTTGTATTTTTACTAGAGATGGGGTTTCACCATGTTGGCCAGGCTAGTCTCAAACTCCTGACCTCAGGTGATGCACCTGGCTTGGCCTCCCAAAGTGCTGGGATTACAGGCGTGAGCCACCGCACCCTGCCGGCACAGTTGTTCTGCGTAAACCTTGCCTGTGTCTAGGCGCTAAGGAAGGAGGCCAATATCTGTTGATAACCAGGGATTACAGGCAGGAGCCACCGCACTCCGCTGCCGTGATTATCTCTTTAAAGATCTCCAAATACAGTCACATTCTGAGGTGCCCTTGAGCGTTAGGACTTTTAGGACTTTAACATACGGATTTTGAGGGACCACAGGTGAGCTCATAACGGGGCAATGTTGAAGATTTCATATTTGAGGGCCGCTCTTTAGAGAAGGAATAAAATCAAGACTGTAAGGTGCCCTGGGACCTTGGACGTTCAAGCCTCCCTGTCTCCTGGAACACGGCCCCTGCTTCCACCGCCAGCCTCCTGGGCACTTTGAGCAGCGGGCTCACCCTGTGAAGACGCCGCAGCGTCACTTGTACCCAGATCGTGCCCATTCTTCCCGGGACCCCTGCCCGGTGACTGTGCCGTCGGCAGCCCCGAAGAGCCCGAGTAGCTTCCACGTTTTCTCCTTCAGCACGCGCGGCCTTTGTTTGGGAAAAGCTTAATGAAGGGAAATTCCACTGATTTAATGGGAGGGAAATGAAGCAGCTGATTAGGAGGAATTTCCTGGCCGGGCTGGAAAGAAATCCCAGGGCATCAATTTACTGAGCTCTTTGTACCCTCTTTAAGAGAAAACAGTCTCCCTGAGCAGCGCAGGCAGCTGGGATTTGTTCCCTGTCGGGCTGATTCATGAGAACATCACGGCAGTGCCCTGTGGGCTGGGGACAGGGGCCTCCTTGTGGGGCCCCATTGGTAGGCACCTGGGGAGGGCACGGACGGAGAGAAGGCCCCCGAAGCAGCTTCCCCACCCCCGCCGCTATCACCCAGGGTTTGGGGGGCTGCCCGTCTTTCTCTCTTCCCGTGACACCCACCCAGATCGCCACTGTCGCTGTCTTTGTAGGTGTCTTCCGGGCATCCCTCCCAAGCACAGATGTCACTGGTGCCTTCTGCACTCTAGAAAGATTTTAGTGATTTTCTGCAGCATTTCCAGAGTTAAGACTTTGCTTCTCTTCCTTCTGGGACTCTCTGCTCCTTCGTCCTGTGGACTGGCGTCTGTGATAATGCTTGGTTTCAGCTTTTCTGTGCCTCAGTTTCCTCACTTATAAAGGGGGGAATAATATTACCTGCCCCCTGGGGTGGTGGCTGGGCAGGAGGTCTCCAGGTGGGGTCCCCAGGCTGACGGTGTCCATATCAACCCAGAGCTTGTTGGAAAAGCACATCCTCCGGCCCCACCCAGTCCCGCTGAATCGGAATCTCTGTGAGGGGCCCAGCAGCCTGGGTCTGAGCAGGCCCTCCGGGGCGTTGTGAGTGTGACAGCCGCTGTTCTAAGAGTGACCCGAACCTGGCAAATCTGAAATGAGTCAGTCAGCACTCACGCCCCACCCTTGCTCCAGCCTGGCTTGGGGGAGAGTGCAGAGCCTGTTAGATGTGGAAATAGCAGCTCCATAGTTTCTGTTTCTTAGGGTTTCTGGACACATAGAGGGATTTTCGGTCATCCAACCCTTGAGATTCTCAGCCCTGAGTTGTCCAATACAGCAGCCACCAGTGGTGGGTGCTCACTGAGACCTGAAACGGGCTTGTCCTGAGCCCATTTGGAGATGTGCATAAGTGTGAAACACATACCACATCTTCAAGATTTTATACCCATGACTCTGATATTGTTTTGCTACTAAGAGTCATTCAGCGAGGAGTGGTGGCTCACACCTGTAATCCCAGCGCTTTGGGAGGCCAAGACAGGCGGATCATCTAAGTTCAGGAGTTCAAGACCAGCCTGACCAATATTGTAAAACCCCGTCTTTACTAAAAATACAAAAATTAGCGAGGCATGGCAGTGCACGCCTGTAATCCCAGCTACTCAAGAGGCTGAAGCAGGAGAATCGCTTGAAACCAGGAGCTGGAGGTTGCAGTGAGCCGAGATCACGCCACTGCACTCCAGCCTGAGTGACAGAGCAAGACTCCATCTCAAACAACAACAACAACAACAAAAAGAGTCATTCATTTACTGAGTATTCATCGCACACCTGTGCTGGGACGCAGGGCACAGGTGATCAAGTCCACAGAACTCGTATCTCAGAAGGGGAGTGAGCACTGGAGCCCCCCACAGGCTGGTGGCCAGGACAGTACGTGGCACCCACTGCACTGAGGATGCTGCTCACCCACTCCCCGGTGGGGTCACCTCGGGCAGGCAGTCTCCCCAAGCCTTGGCGGCTGCTCTAATGGGTCACCATGAGAATTATGTGAGAGAGTGTGTGCGAAACCCTCGGCTAGTGGCTCAGAGGAAGCATGACATAAAACCCAGGGGCACCTGTTGCCACAACCTCAAAAGATGCCATGGTTCTTTTCTCATAGGGTCAGGTGGCTCGATCCTAAGAAATGACCTACATGACTCATCTCTCAGGATAAGGAGTCAGGGATCTTCCAGGAATTCATTCTTTCATCCTGGCTTCCTTCCTTCCAACACTCACTGCATGCAGGCATCATACACTTAGTGAGTGCAGATCATGTCCCAGGCACCCAGGATCCCACAGGGAGCACAAGAGTGGACCTCTGCCATCGTGGCATTTGCCATCTAGTGAGAAGACACAGTGCAGAAACGACAATGCCAGCGGCAGGGCCCAGGGGGTCACTGTTGTGGAGGGACAGTTCAGGGAGGCATCAAGAGGGCCAGTCTTACTGTCCAGAGGGGACTGCTTGGTGACATGGCTCCCAAGAGAACCCTGCAGAGACACCTGGGCATGGCCATGCCCTGTCCTTTCCTTATTTAGTTGGGACCTCAGCCACCGTTTCTGCACAACGCACGGGGCTGGGAAATTTCCCAGGAGCCTGTTCCCAGTAGGGACTGTGGAAACCCAGCCTGGAGCCAGAGGGTGGCTCTGTCCCTGATGGTTGCTGAGCCCTAGAGGGGTCACAGGCAGTCCCAACGGAGATGCAGATGTTGTATATACTGTGACCAGTTCACAGCAAACTGTATTTTAAATGTAGGGAATCCTTCAATCACACCAACCACCAAAACCCCCAGACAGAATTCTCAGCACACAGGACCAAAGTCAGTTCTGCTTCACCGTGGTTTTGGTTGAGCAATGATCCTCTTCTAGAAGAGGACTTCCTGGACGTTTCGAAAGGCAGCCATGCAGAAATGAGGCAACATAAGAGACTAGCACCCGCTCTCTCACCCCCGCCTGCCAGGTGGCAAAGGAAAGAAAAGACATCAGGAAGAGCTTTCAATACTGGGATGAAAGTGTCTGAATATTCTTGGGGAAATGCTAGACATCTGGATGGATGTCAGTTCAGAATTTTTTCTTAGACCAGAACCATTTTTAACACAGATTTTGCAAGAGATTGGGAAATATATCAACAATGATGGTGAGCATTCTTGCTCACTTGATGTTTTGAAATTTCACCTTTATACAAAGGTATATATGGGTGGACATCCATCTGAATTGCAAATTCATTCACCTAACACTTACGGGCAGCCCCTGGGCTAGGGACTGGGGACACAGCCGGGAGCAGAAGAGAAAAAAATCCCTGTCCTCAGAGGGATGTGGTCTGCTATAGCAAGTGCAGTAGAGATATGATGTGAGCATGCATGGAATTCTAAAGTTTCTAGAAGCCAAAGGAAGAAGTAATGGAAGGGAAATTTTAGGATGCATTTTACTTATCCCAATGTATCCATATTGTTTCAATATGTAATCAACAGAAAATTATTATTAGAAATAAGAAATTTACATTCTGTTTTGGATACAAGATCTTGGAGATCTGGTGTGTGTTTCACACTTATGCACATCTCCATTTGGACAAGCCTGTTTTGGGTGTCAGTGAGCACCCACGACTGGTGGCTACTGTGTTAGACAACTCAGCACCGAGAATCTCAAGGGTCGGGTGACTGAAGATCTCACTATGTGTCCAGAAATCCTGAGAAACAGAAACTACTGAGCTATCATTTCCAGATCTAAGGAGCACCGCCCTCTCCCCCAAGCCAGGCTGTACCAAGGCTGGGACATGAGGTTCTCTCTGCTCTGCAGAGGAGCTGCTAATGGCAGACAGGCGGGTTCCCATTCCCTCCACGCATATCTCGAACTTCCACTGGCTCTGCACACATTAGCACATCTAATTCCCCAACAGCCCTGCAAGGTAGGAAATGTCATTATCCCTATTTTATCATTAAAGAAAGGGAAGCACAGAGAGGTTAAGCAACTTGCCCGAGGTCACCCAGCCTACCAGGGGCAGAGCTGGGACCCAAACCTAGGCCACCTGTACCAGAATCCATGCTTTTAAGCAGCACTCTTGACTTCCTCAGCCTGGACAGGCCACTGAACTTGGGGCACAGACCCTTCCCAAGAAGGGGCCAGGGAGAACCTTAAATGCCAAGATAAACTTGTTCCTATCTTTACAATAGAAGAAATATATACTTATTTAAATACTACATCCAGAGAGCAAAAAGTGAGAGTCCCAACAGGTGCCCTGCTAACTACAGTTAACTGCTGATTTATACCTTTTCTTGACCTGTTTTCCCTCTGTGCACATAAAACACACATAGAAATCAAAATAGAGATTGTGTTGTACGTGCTAGTCTGAAACTTTTCCCCCCGAAGAATAATGATATATTTCATCAAATAAGATGAAGAAGTTTGACAGTTCCCTAGGGTGTGGGCTTTGTGAGGACAGTTCCCTCACCACATGTGCATACCCGGCCTGCGCTCCCCACATTCCCACTTTGAAGGGAGGGTGAGGTTTAAGCCTAGCAGGGGCAATGGCATTTGTAGCTCCCGGCTACTGAGCACCTGCTGGATGCTCGCCTCTGGCCCAGGTACCTTCCTGGAGAGGCTCATGGACTTTTTACAGTGTCCCTAAGGAGTGGGCACTTCGATGAACCCAGTTTACA
The DNA here is from genome assembly GCF_000951045.1 of Mandrillus leucophaeus. Taxonomy (NCBI): domain Eukaryota; kingdom Metazoa; phylum Chordata; class Mammalia; order Primates; family Cercopithecidae; genus Mandrillus; species Mandrillus leucophaeus. The sequence goes on from NW_012098098.1 coordinate 1,917,169, forward strand.
GATGTGGAAACTGAGGGTCAGAGAAAAGGGTTAACCAGCCCAAGGTCCTAAAGATAAGCACCAAACCTGTATCTGTCTAACTTTTAAATATTCCTGAGGGATCAATAGAGGGGTGAGACTCTGGGAGAACAGGGAGAACAGGATTGGAATCCTTTTTTTTTTTTTTTTGATGGAGTCTCCCTCTGTCGCTGAGGCTGGGGTGCAGTGGCGCGATCTCAGCTCACTGCAACCTCTGCCTCCTGGGTTCAAGTGATTCT
>NW_012098098.1:1917520-1921003 GCF_000951045.1 Mandrillus leucophaeus
TGTTTAGTAGAGATGGGGTTTCACCATGTTGGCCAGGCTGGTCTCGAATTCCTACCTCAAGTGATCCACCCACCTCAGCCCCCCAAAGTGCTGGGATTACAGGTGTGAGCCACCATGCTCATCCAGGATTGGAATCCTTTAAAAAAAAATTATATATAGAGAGAAACACACACACAGATAACATACACAGACACAGACACATACACACTCACAGACACGTACACATATACAGACAGTCCTAGACACTTAAGATCGTTCAACTTACGACTTTTCAACTTTATAATGGTGTGAGAGCCATGTGTATTCAGCAAAAACCATACTTCGAATTTTGCATTTTGATTGAAAATTCTTCATACTAACTTCCTTGTAAAATAGGCTTGTGTTAGGTGATTTTGCCCAGCTGTGGGCTAAGGTCAGCGTCCTGAGCACACGGAAGGTAGGCGAGGCTGAGCTGTGACGGAGGCGAGGTGTATTCAGTGCATTTCTGATGTGGGCTTCTGACTTCCGATGGGTTTATCAGGACGCTACGCACTGTAAGTCGGGGAGCATCAGTGTCGACAGTCATGTATGTACATATAGAGACAGTTATGTACATATAAATGATATTTCTTAATAATTAAAAAGAAATTACGCTTTTTAAAAGCCAGAAGACCAAGCACTCAGGGGGTTCCTCTTCTGCCGTCCTGTTAATGCTGGGTTCGGGACTCCACGGGCAGCTTCCCTGTCTGCCCACGGGACCAGAAGCGGCCGTCCACCCTCCTTAATCCCGTCTGTGTGTCGGATGATGCCAAAAGGCAAGCTCTTCCTCCCTGGGTCACTTTCAAGGCAACTGAAGAGGATGCAGCCCTGCGTGCCTGTCCCTGGCTGGCCTCCAGGAGGGAGCCCTGGGCTTCTGGGGAGCTCTTTAGAGAATCCCTGGATTGTTCCTGCCCCTTTACTCTGGCCTTTAAAGGGCATCTCTAGGCCTCATGCAGTGGCTCATGCCTGTAATCCAAGCACATCGGGAGGCTGAGGTGGGAGGATCACATGAGGCCAGGAGTTCAAGACATGCTTGGCCAACAGGGCAAAACCCCGTCTCTACTAAAAATACACACACAAAAAAAGTTAGCCAGGCATGGTGGCACACACCTCAGCTCGGGAGGCTGAGGCAGGAGAATTGCTTGAACCTGGGAGGTGGAGGAGGCTACAGTGAGTGGAGATTACACCACTGCACTCCAGCCTGGGCGACAGAGCAAGACCGTGTCTCAAAAAGAAGACTAGAGAAACCTCAATAATATAGTGAAGATAATTTTAAGACCTTAATAGCCGACACCTAGAAACAACCTCTGTAAACATTCCAGAGTATTTTCTTTCAGGTTTCTTCTATGTTTACATACAAACATGCTTTTTTGTTGTTTGTTTGTTTGAGACAGAGTCTCACTCTTTTGCCCAGGATGGAGTGCAGTGGCGTGATCTCGGCTCATTGCAACCTCTGCCCCCCAGGTTCAAGTGATTCTTGCGCCTCAGCCTCCCTTGTAGCTGGGATTACAGGCGCCCACCACCAGGCTGGGCTAATTTTTTGTTTGTTTGTTTTTTGTTTTTTATTTTTGTTTTTTGAGATGGAGTCGTGCCCTGTCGCCCAGGCTGGAGTGCAGTGGTGCGATCTGGGCTCACTGCAAGCTCTGCCTCCTTGGTTCACGCCATTCTCCTGCCTCAGCCTCTCCAGTAGCTGGGACTACAGGCGCCCGCCACCACGCCCGGCTAATTTTTTGTATTTTTAGTAGTGGCGGGGTTTCACTGTATTAGTCGGGATGGTCTCCATCTCTTGACCTCGTGATCCGCCCACCTCGGCCTTCCAAAGTGCTGGAATTACAGGCGTGAGCCACCGCGCCCGGCCAATTTTTGTATTTTTAATAGAGATGGGGTTTCGCCATGTTGGCCAGGCTGGTCTCAGACTCCTGATCTCAGGTGATTCACCTGCCTTGGCCTCCCAAAGTGCTGGGATTATAGGCGTGAGCCACCACACCCAGCTTAAACACGCTTTTTAAAAAGGGATTCTGCTATTGGTATTGTCTAGTTAATCGGACTGTGACCAGCTCTTCAAGCCCTAGCCTGTCTATCCACACCGTGGTTGCAATGGCTGCATGCACAGATTCCGAGGCATGGATAGACCATTATCCATTTAGCATCACTGATGGACACTCAGATTGTTTCCGTTTTTCTTTCACTGTAATAAACAACACTTGAAAGAACATTTTTACGCAAGCCTGTGCACTTTCTTGACGATTTATTTAGGTAACTTCCTCTTAGTAGAACAGCCACAGCCACCAAAGTGCTGTCCTAATGCAATGCACAGTGTTGCGCTAAGTAAAAAAGTCAGCAAATCCTCTCCTGTGTAAGGCTCCCCCTCCAGTGGCTTTCCACTGCACTAAGAATCAAATCCGCCCCCCTCCCATTCAAGCCCACAGCTGCCTTGGCCCCTGCCCGCTTCCCCACCCTGTCTGTGCATCTTCCTCCTACATTTCCACCTCCCTGGCCCCTCTGGTCCTTGACTGCACCAAGATTGTGCACACCTCAGCGCTTCTGTACCTGCCGTCTGGTACCCTCTGGGCTCTCGTGCGTTCCCGGGCTGTGTTTAGACTGAAATGGCCCCTCCCTAGGAAGCGTTCTCCACCATCCAGCCTGCGCTTGTCCTCTTGCTCCCTGATGGATCTGTGCTATTTGCCCTGACTCATCACCTTCTGCAACTGTTTCTTGCTCATGTTTTGCTACTTCTCTTCCCACCCCAGACTGTAAACTTCCTGAAGGCAAGAGCCTCACTGGTCTAACCCCGCCTCCCTGACGCTGCCCAGCTCCTGGCACATAGCAGGTGCCCAGTAAACACTGGTTGAATGACAGACTTTGCTGAGTTCAGCAATTGGTTCAGAGCTGGTCGAGGGCTTTTATTTGTTTAATTGAGACAGGGTCTCACTTATGTTACCCAGTTGCACCACTGCACTCCAGCCTGGGCATCATAGGTGAGACCCTGCAGCCTCACCTGCAGTGGCTTGTGATTGCACCGCTGCACTCCTGGGCTCAAGCAATCCTCCCACCTCAGCCTCCCGAGTTGCTGGGACCACAGGTGTACACCACATCTGGCTAATGTTTTTACTTTTGTAGAGATAGGGTCTCACTATGTTGCCCAGGCTGGTCTCAAACTCCTGGGCTCAAGCAGTTGCCTACCTTAGCCTCCCAAAGTGCTGAGACTACAGGTGTGAGCTACTGTGCCCTGCCTGAGGGGTTTTTAATACCCTTTATCAAAGTTGTTTAGTGCTGTTTATGAAAGTTGCTTGACACACTTGATAAAAAGTCCATTAATTTTTATGAAAATTACCCAGAAATACTGCAGCAATTTATACTCCTTCAGGCATGTATGGGAGTGACAAGCTAATCCAAAACGATAACCAGAGGGCAAGATCTGGGAAAGAAGGGTGGGAAGGGTGATAATTTGATAATTATCAAGCC
>NW_012098098.1:1923288-1923794 GCF_000951045.1 Mandrillus leucophaeus
TCGCCCGTATAATCCAGGCACTTTGGGAGGCTGAGACAGAAGGATTGCTTGAGCCCAGGAGTTTGAGATCTGCCTGGGCAACATGGTGAAATCCCGTCTCTAAAAAATACAAAAATTAACCAGACATGGGGGTATGCACCTGTGGTCCCAGCTTCTGGGGAGGCTGAGGTGGGAATATCACTTGAGCCCAGGAGGTTAAGGCTGCAGTGAATCATGATGGTGCCACTGCGCACACATATAAACACACACACACACACACACACACACACACACACACATAAGATTAGAAAGAACTAAATGTCCACCAGTAGGGACGCAGTTAAATATAACACTTTAGTACAATGGAATACTATGCAGCTGATAAAAGGAATGAGTTCTTTCTGTATAGTAAAGCAGCAAATCCCAAGATACATTATTAAGCTAAAAACGCAGTGCAGAGTGGTATGTCTATGGTAGTATGTATATAATATTTGTGTGAAAAACTGGGTGAGGGAAAAAATATAGTA
>NW_012098098.1:1923844-1926042 GCF_000951045.1 Mandrillus leucophaeus
CCACAGGTGTACACCACATCTGGCTAATGTTTTTACTTTTGTAGAGATAGGGTCTCACTATGTTGCCCAGGCTGGTCTCAAACTCCTGGGCTCAAGCAGTTGCCTACCTTAGCCTCCCAAAGTGCTGAGACTACAGGTGTGAGCTACTGTGCCCTGCCTGAGGGGTTTTTAATACCCTTTATCAAAGTTGTTTAGTGCTGTTTATGAAAGTTGCTTGACACACTTGATAAAAAGTCCATTAATTTTTATGAAAATTACCCAGAAATACTGCAGCAATTTATACTCCTTCAGGCATGTATGGGAGTGACAAGCTAATCCAAAACGATAACCAGAGGGCAAGATCTGGGAAAGAAGGGTGGGAAGGGTGATAATTTGATAATTATCAAGCCACACTCGTTATTCATCAGACACGTACAACTACCAACTTCCCCAGCGTACCTGGAGCTTAATAACTGCTTGAGGCATGAACAACCCGCCTGAAGGTGGGGAATTTTTCTTGGCAACCCAAACCTGCGGGAATTTTTACCTGTGGCAGTGGATGGCACCAACATTTGATGCTGCCAGTTGCACAGTGACATCCTGGGTGGTGTCAGCACATTCTTTGATGGGTTAGGAAATACTTGCCCCGCTTGTTGGGGCCTGCTCTTACCTCCAAGGTGGGCAGGTTGTATAATGTGGTGCGTGGTTGTCCAGGCAGGACACCCAGGGCCCTTGGGCTGGCAGTGCACACATCTGGACAGCAGCCTGAATGACTCCCTTGTCCCTGCGCCATCCATAGAATCTGCAGACCCACAGTAAGTCAGGAGGGACACAGACCCCTGGTAATTTTCCCCAGCGTGGCTTGCCCCCCATGCAGAATAACCACAATAACTTGTGGCCCTGGTTGGTTCTCCCAGGACATTCATTTGAACAGAGAATTCAGGGAACTCTTACGTCCCCCAAGGCCTGAGGAGGGCCCTGGAATCTGAGCTTTCCAGAAACCAGCAGGGCCTCCAGGGTCACCCCAGCCCCTGGCCACTCTGTCTCCTCCTCTTGGTCCAGAGCCAGCTGCGGCCGAGCGTTCTGCCTGGGTCTTGGCCCTTGGCATTTCTTCGCAGCTCCATCTCTCCGCGTGCTCCCATCTGATACACATTTCAAAAGTTCAATTCCAGGGTAGCCAAAAGCATGAAGCTGCCATGGAAAAGGGCTGAAAAACAACCAGGAATTGCAAGCAGCCTGCTGTCAGAGGACTGCAGATCTTACCAGGCAGTCTGAGGGGCCGGGGTCTCCTGGCTAGTCTGGCAGTTTCCAATATGGGGGCTCTCTTTGTTTGGAGCGGGGATCCTAAAGGAAACCTTGCCCGTAAATCATGACTGGGCTGTTAATCTTATGCTGAAACTCCTTCATCATGAGTAAGATGCAAACGAAAATGATATCTGGATGCCACTACCTACCTTCTATTGGTCAAGAACCAAAAGCAAGACATCACATGGCACCGGCGGGCGTCGCACAGCCCTGCTGTCATTGGCTGGGCAGTCTGCAGGTGTTATCTTTATGCAGGGCAGGTTGGCAGCTGTCAGGATGCAAATGCATGTCCTTTGGTCCAGCAATTCCACTCTTAGGAGCTCACTCTCAGGCACCCTCACACAGAGGCAAAAAGTCCCATGGGCAACAATAACATTGTTTGCAAATGTAGAAAATTAGAAGACAGGGGCTCAGTGGCTCGCCCGTATAATCCAGGCACTTTGGGAGGCTGAGACAGAAGGATTGCTTGAGCCCAGGAGTTTGAGATCTGCCTGGGCAACATGGTGAAATCCCATCTCTAAAAATCACAAAAATTAACCAGGCATGGGGGTGTGCACCTGTGGTCCCAGCTTCTGGGGAGGCTGAGGTGGGAATATCACTTGAGCCCAGGAGGTTGAGGCTGCAGTGAATCATGATGGTGCCACTGCACACACATACAAACACACACACACACACACACAAGATTAGAAAGAACTAAATGTCCACCAGTAGGGACCCAGTTAAATATAACACTTTAGTACAATGGAATACTATGCAGCTGATAAAAAGAATGAGTTCTTTCTGTATAGTAAAGCAGCAAATCCCAAGATATATTATTAAGCTAAAAACGCAGTGCAGAGTGGTATGTCTATGGTAGTATGTATATAATATTTGTGTGAAAAACTGGGTGAGGGAAAAAATATAGTAATTGTTTA
>NW_012098098.1:1927312-1960285 GCF_000951045.1 Mandrillus leucophaeus
GGCCAGAGTGCAGTGGTGTGATCTCACTCACTGCAACCTCCACCTCCTGGGTTCAAGCAATTCTCCTGCCTCAGCCTCCCAAGTAGCTGGGATTACTGGCACCTGCCACCATGCCCGGCTAATTTTTGTATTTTTAGTAGGGGTTTGACTGTGTTGAGCAGGCTGGTCTCGAACTCCTGACTTCAAGTGATCTGCCCACCTCAGCCTCCCAAAGTGCTGGGATTACAGGAATGATCCACCGTGGCTGGCCTAAAACCAGCCCATTTCTAAGTTCAGTTTGATGAGGGGCACCTAGCAGGGCAACTCCGATCTGATTTGGTTTAGTCTGTCGGGCCTAGCCCAGTTCAAAACAACGGCCTCCCGTCAATTTAACACTCCCCGCCTCCCACCTTCTGGGTCTCCTCTCCAGCCTGGCCCCTTCCTGGACCTCCCCCCACAACCCAGGTACCCCCAAACATCAGCACTGTCACAGAACATTCCGGAAAGTATCCTTAGAAGTCCAAAGACACAGGGCTGGGCTTGGTGGCTTACACCTGTAATCCCAGCACTTTGGGAGGCCGAGGCAGGCAGATCACGAGGTCAGGTGTTCGAGACCAACCTGGCCAATATGGTGAAACCCTGTCTCTACTAAAAATATAAGAATTAGCTGGGTGTGGTGGCGCATGCCTGTAATTCCAGCTACTCGGGAGGCTGAGGCAGGAGAATCGCTTGAACCCAGGAGGTGGAGGTTGCAGTGAGCCGAGATCATACCATTGCACTCCAGCCTGGGCAACAGGGCGAGACTCCATCTCAAAATAAAGATAAAAATAAAAAATAAGCCCAAAGAGACTTAGCGACTTGCCCACCGTCACACAGTTACTAAATGTTAGTGTGGGGATGGAGACTCGCGTCTGGAAGATGCGCTCCAGAGGTGAGATTTACAGAATGCCGAAGCAGGATGCATGGGAAATCTTCTTCCCAAAAGCAGTGCGCAAAAACAGCTGTTTCAGGACTCCAGAAACACACCACAGAGGCATACAACAAACAGGGAGGTGTTTGTTCAAAAAAAATGTGGAGCTCGGGTAAGAACAGAGGGATCTGTGGTGTCTGAGCCTGGGACTGCTCCTGTTCACCCCCATCAGCTCCTATGGCTGGAAGTTCTACGGGGGCGGGACTGTGCCAACCAGCGGTTTTCTTGATTTGAAGCAGAGCCAGGAAAACCACACACCTCTGGCCACTGTCGGAAACAGTATCAAACCTGGAGGCCAAGACACAGGAAAGCCAGTTAGTCCAAATGTGCAGTTATCATCTGGGGCAGAAAATCGGGGAAGATCTAGAGAATGAGACAGCCATGGTGGCCCTTGGTAAGCTCCCAGGCATCCCTGGTATTCCAGAAGGCTGTGCCCACAGCAAGAAGATCAAAGTGGGAGGGGGCACTTAGGCTTCCCAATCCTGAAACATCCTATACAGTGACAATAATCAAGATGGTGGTGCTGACATCAGGACAGACAGAGATCGAGAGAACGTGATCGGGCCTGGTACGGTGGCTCACACCTGTAATCCCAGCACTTTGGGAGGCCGAGGCGGGAGGATCATGAAGTCAGGAGTTCCAGACCAGCCTGGCCAACGTGGCAAAACCCCATCTCTGCTAAAAATACAAAAATTAGCCCAGCATGGTGGCATGCACCTGTAATCCCAGCTACTTGGGAGACTGAGGACAGAGAATCGCTTGAACCTGGGAGGCAGAAGTTGCAGTGAGCCAGTATTACACCACTGTACTCCAGCCTGGGTGACAGAGCGAGACTCAGTCTCAAAAAAAGGTAAAAAAAAAAAAAAAAAAAAGAACATGATTGGAAGTCCATAAATAAACCGTCACACTTCTAGTCAATTGATTTTGACAAGAGTGCCAAGACCATTCAGTGGGCAGAGAATAGTTTCTCAACAAATGATGCAAGGGCAATTAGATATTTACATGTAAAACTGTGATGCTGGACCTTTGCCTCACACCATATATAAAAATTAACTCAAAATGGATCCAAGACTGAAATATAAGAGCTAAAAATTACAGAAGTCTAGGAAAGCAAGTATAAATCCTTCATGACCTGGAATGGTTTACTAGATATGATGCCAAAAGCACAATCTATAAATGAAAACAAATTGATAAGTTGAATTCTATCAAAGTTTAAAACTTTTATGCCTTAAAAGACACCATTAGGCCTGGCACGGTGGCTCCCACCCATAATCCCAGCACTTTGGGAGGCTGAGACAGGAGGATCACTTGGGCCCAGGAGTCTAAGACCAGCCTGGGCAAAATAGTGAGACTCTATCTGCACAAAAAATAAAATGTATCAATCAGGCGTGGTGACATGCTACTCAGGAGGCTGAGGAGGGAGGATCGCTTGAGCCTAGGAGGTCAAGGCCGAAGTAAGCCATGATCATGCCACTGCACCCTGGCCTGGGTGACAGACCTTGTGTCTTTTTTTTTTTTTTTTTTTTTTGAGACGGAGTCTCTCTCTATCACCCAGGCTGGAGTGCAGTGGCCGGATCTCAGCTCACTGCAAGCTCCGCCTCCCGGGTTTACGCCATTCTCCTGCCTCAGCCTCCCAAGTAGCTAGGACTACAGGCGCCCGCCACCTCGCCCGGCTAGTTTTTTTTGTTTGTTTGTTTGTTTGTTTGTATTTTTTAGTAGAGACGGGGTTTCACCATGTTAGCCAGGATGGTCTCGATCTCCTGACCTCGTGATCCGCCCGTCTCAGCCTCCCAAAGTGCTGGGATTACAGGCTTGAGCCACTGCGCCCGGCCAGACCTTGTGTCTAAAACAATTTTTTAAAATTATCTAACACTGGATTGTGGAGATGATTGCACAACTGTATAAAATCTCTAAAAACCGTTGAATTGTACACTTAGAAAGGATACGTTTACAAGGTATGTTACACTTGAGAAAGCTGGTTTGGTTTTTTTTTGAAACAGAGTCACACTCTTGCCCAGGCTGGAGTACAGTGGCAAAATCTTGGCTCACTGCAAATTCTGCCTCCCAGGTTCAAGTGATTCTCCTGCCTCAACCTCCAACTAGCTAGGATTACAGGGGCACACCATCATGCCTGGCTAATTTTTTTGTAGAGGCAGGGTTTCACCACGTTGGCCAGACTGGTCTCGAACTCCAGACCTCAAGTGATCCACCTGCCTCGGCCTCCCAAAGTGGTGGGATTCCAGGTGTGAGCCACTGTGCCTGACCAATAAAGCTTCTTCTTTTTTTTTGAGACAAAGTCTCACTCTTGTCCCCCAGACTGGAGTGCAATGACGTGATCTCAGCTCACTGCAACCTCCGCCTCGCGGGTTCAAGTGATTCTCCTGCCTCAGCCTCCTGAGTAGCTGGGATTACAGGCACCCACCACCATACCCGGCTAATTTTTGTATTTTTCATAGAGACGGGGTTTCACCATGTTGGCCAGGCTGGTCTTGAACTCCAGACCTCAGGTGATCCGCCCGCCTCGGCCTCCCAAAGTGCTGGGGTTCCAGGCGTGAGCCACCGCACCCAGCCTAAAACTCTTTTTTAAAAATCGTCTTTGATTAGCTGAAGGATTTAACTCCTCTTGTGAGAGAGCGGTTTTTACTAGCCGTGGGACCCCGGGTAAATGACTTCATTTCCTGGTGTCTCCGTTTCCTCCCCTGTGAACGAGGGATAATGGCTCCCTCCGGAGGAAGGTAAAAGGCGGTGAAGCACTCGGCATATGCAGTAGTGCTGAGATAGCGCGTTAATCTCTCCCAAGACACCACTGTTCCGGTTGACAGGTGGTAGTGAAAGCAAGCAGAATTCTCGGAGGGTGAGTCCGATCCAGACAGACTGGGGCCAGCACATCCCTGAGTTCAAAGGAAATAACAGCCCTGACCTAGAATCAGACGGATGCTCATGTGCAAAGAAAATGGGACTTGCCAGCTGTTCTCAACCCAAGGCAGGCTCTGTTTCTGGTGGCTGTGGGGAAGCGTCCCTTGGCCATGGCTCTTCCACTACGGGATCAAGAAGGGGACACCCAGGTCTCCCTGCCCAGCCAGAGTTCCTGCAGGAGGCCCTCCGGATCTCTCAGTAACGGGCCCTCTTTCTTCTTTTTCAGCCTGGGGACTCCTCGGGATGGAAAGGCCTTCCGGATCTTTGCTGTCAGGCAGTGAATTTCCAGCACCAGGGGAGAAGGGGCGTCTTCAAGAGGGCTTCGGGGTTTTGCTTTAATTTTTATTTTGTCATTGTGGGGAGGGGTATATGGAGAGTCAGGAAGCTTCCTTTGACTGATGTTCAGTGTCCATCACTTTGTGGCCTTTGGGTGAGGTGACATCTCATCCCCTCACTGAAGCAACAGAATCCCAGGGTGCTCAGCTGGACCCCTGGTGCCCAATCCTGCTGGGGCCCCGGGGTCTCCATCTGGGTGCCCTCTCTCCTTTAGAGATCTGACCTGTCTCTTAAAGGGGACAGTTGCCCAAAATGTTCCTTGCTATGTGTTCTTTTGTTGGTGGAGGAAGTTGATTTCAACCCCCCTGCCAAGAGAACAAACCATTTGGAGCTCGCAATTGTGAAGCATTCACAGTGTTGGAAGCGGCCTTTCGAGCAAGTGCCGGTGAGTTTCAGGAATGAGTAGAAGGTAGTTATTTAAAAATAAAAAGCACAGTCCGTCCCTACCAACAGAGAAAAATAGTTTTAATGTTTGCTGGTCAGACAGACAAATGGGCTAGAATAAGAGGGCTGGGGGTGTGAGAGACCCCGGCTCTGCCCTGGCACGTGTCCTTGCTGGCGGCCTGCCACGGGCCCCCTTCAGTGGCCGCATTCAGGCCGGCTCTATACACAGCAGTGCTGGTTTATGTAGAGTTCAGCAATCACTTCAGAGATGTATCTTGTCTTTGTCAGGTCCTTCGTCTTCATGGCCCACCTGTTCTCTGCCGTGACCTTTGGTCCCGTTGAGGACTAAGGATTAGGACCCTTTCTTTACCCCCTACCCGTTGTGGCTCCCACCCTGCCTCGGACTGGTTTACGTGTCCTGGTTCACACCCAGGACTTTTCTTTGCAAGCAATCCTGTTTGAAGCCCACTTCTTAACTCCTGGTCTCGTAAGGTTCCACTGAGATGAGATGTCTGGGAACAACCAAAGAAGGGCTGCTCTTTGCTCCTTTTAAAAATGACAATTAAATGTGCAGATTCCCCATGTACCCAATGACCTATTTTTTCAGCCGTGGGAGGAATGGAGTCTTTGGTACATTCCTCCCCGAGGTTAGCAGCTCCGTTTGTGGTTATGAAACCGTCCTGTGGCCTCATGACAGCGAGAGATGGGAATACGCTAGAAGGATCTCTTTTCCTGTTTTTGTGAAACGACTTTTGCCAAACGTTCCTGAGGTGCTGAGGAGTGTAGTACACCCTGGCTGCCATCACTGTATAAAAGTGCTTCATGAGCCCAGACCAAAAGCCCACAGTGAAATGAAATACCCTTTTGTAAATAGCATTTTTTTGCAGAAGGTAAAAATTCCACTCTCTACCACCAGGCCAGCCAATAGATCACTTTGGCGAATGCTAGTGTCAAGTTTGATTCAAAATATTTCTTAGGCGAAAGAACTAGCAGAAAGCAAAAAAACTGAGATACCGTAGACTGGACAAGAAACGCTACCTGGGCACCTAGGTGATGCCTTCTTTCTTTGATTGCCTTTGTAATAAATGCAGAATCTGAAGGTAAATAGGTTTAAAACAAAACAAAAACACACCCCTTTTAAGGAGTTGGCAAAAAGCAGTTCAACTGTGAGCCTGACTGAGCTAAAATTTGCAGGATTCTATCTGCACTTTGTGCATTGTAGGCTAGTCGTAATTCATAGGTACTGACTCTTCAGCCCCAAATGTCGGAGAGGAAGAATTTGGTCAGCCTGTCAGGTCGTGAGTCCAGTTACCACCAAACATCTGGGAAGCTTCTGGGTGCTCTGCTGCTGGACTTTTGTGGCTGTGGCTGTGTCTGCAAGATAAATTAGATCGCCTTGTGTGGTTTGCCAAATTAGTGAAGAGTCCAGGACAATCCCAGTGGTCTCACTTCCAAAGCATCCCACCCAAGGGGAACCTGAAACTTCCTCTGTGAGTTGACCCCATCATTTAAAAATAAAGTCCCCAGGTTCCTTAACGCCTCCTTCACTGGGCCTTCCTAGCAGGATAGAAAGCCCTCACCCAGAGCAGGACCTGGCTATCCTTTTTTTTCTTTTTTCCCCCCCTTTGAGACCAAGTTTCACTCTGTTGCCCAGGCTAGAGTGCAGTGGCGTGATCTCCACTCATTGAAACTGCCGCCTCCTGGGTTCAAGTGATTCTCGTGCCTCAGCCTCCCAAGTAGCTGGGACTACAAACGTATGCCCGGCTAATTTTTGTATTTTTAATAAAGATGGGCTTTCATTATGTTGGCCAGGCTGGTCTCGAACTCCTTACCTCAGGTGATCCACCCACCTCGGCCTCCCAAAGTGCTGGGATTAAAGGCATGAGCCACTGCGCCCGGCCATGGACCTGGCTGTCTTTATCATCCCCACAAACATTTTGAAACTGGAATATTTGTCTCCAGAAAATGGAAACAAGACTATAAATTATAAGCCCTGTCCCTAGCACCACCTCTCCTGTGTGTGGACTAGAGCTCCTCATGCTATCAGCACTTACCCTGTGTTTAAAAAGATCTTGCACCAAGCCAGTGGCGTTCCTGGCTCTCCTGCCCCCAGAATGAACATTTTCGGCTTCCTTAGGAGTTTTGCCCTACCGTATTCCAAAGCGTGTGCTGGTTTCTCATATTGTCTGTAGGCTCACTCGGCCCGCAGTGTATGTGTGTGCTTTTTTCTATGAAAAATGATGTATTTTGCTACTTCCTGTGTACAAAGTTTTATTGTAAATGTTTTTTGTGCTTTGCATGAACAGGGGCCACGTTGTTGCAATTGTTTCAGTAAAACTGGTTTGATTTCTAAAATGTTCTTGTAACATATCTTTTATGAACAAATCTGAACAATTTGTGAAATAAAACTTTTAAAACCATCTTTCAGGCTCTGGCCTATTTTGTGTTGGCTGCTTCTCCTAGGAGGTCTCATATACGCGGAGATGCCGACAGCCAGGGCCTGGTGGAGACCTCCACCCCACCCACGGGAAGGAGGGAGGAACTTGCCAAAATGCACATTCAGGCTCAGCAAGGCTGGGATGGGGCCAGGGACTGTCAATTTCTCGCAAGATCCTGGTGACGCGAATGCTGCCAGTCCCCAGATCACATTCTGAGTGGTGGCGGGCTCAAGGCCATTCTGTCATTGTCTAAGCTCTGGCTGCCCTAACAAAATACCATAGACTGGGTGACTTAACCCCCAGAGAGATCTTCCTCACAGTTCTGGAGGCTGGAAGTCCAAGATCAGGGTGACAGCAGCATTGGTTTCCTCTGCGGCCTCTCTTTGGTTTGCAGGTGGCTGCCTCCTGGCCATATCCTCACATGGCCTCTCCTCTGGGCATGTACACTCCTGGTGTCTCTCTCTCTTATAAGGACACTGGTCATACTGGGTCAGGGCCCCACCCTTAGGACCCATTTAACCTGAATTACCTCCTTAAAGGCCCTACCTTGAAATACACAGGTTGGCTCATGCCTGTAATCCCAGCACTTTGGGAGTCTGAGGCAGGAGGATCACTTGAGTCCAACAGTTCAAGAGCAGTCTGGGCAACATGGGGAAACCTTATCTCTACAAAAAAAATACAAAAATTAGCTGGGCATGGTGGCACACGCATGTAATCCCAGCTACTCGGGAGGCTGAGGCAGGAGAATTGCTTGAGCCCGGGAGGCAGAGGTTGCAGTGAGCTGAGATTGTGCCACTGCACTCCAGCCTAGGTGACCGAGCGAGACACACACACACACACACACACATACATACACACACACACGAAATACATTGGGGGTTAGGGTTTGTTTTGTGTGGCTACAATAAGGAAATGATCAAAGTACAATTTCACAAATCACACAGTTTATTGCTACACAGAGATTTTTTTCCCTTAGGTTCCCGGTGCTTAAACAGGGAGAGAATGAGACCCAACCTCACAGAGAATACACTCGACAGACGAAGCCCATTAACCCCGCAGTGAGTGAGTTCCAGAATGATCAAGGCCTACTTGCTCACTTAGGATGGCAGCAGGTGTCAGTTTGAGGTGCACCTTCTACCAGCTGTTCTCAGGAGCACTGTAAGGTCCCTGGTCCCTAGAAGGCAGTGCCAGCGTTGGCCAGAGGCTTCTGAGAGTAGCTCCAAGGCTGGCAGGGTGACCTGTCACAGCTGGAGCTCCCAGCCTTGGGAGAAGAGGCCGAGGGTGCAGCTGGCCACAGCCAGAGCTCCCAAGGGGGTCCATCCACTCGCAGGTCTGCGTGTGTTTGGAAGTCCAGTCACGAGGGTCAGGAGCTCGCAGATGGGGTCCGATAAGGGGTGAGGCCACATTATCCAGGGAAGAAGGGGCGCATCAAGTTCTTAGCGCAGCAAAACGCGTCACTCATGTAGCAACCTGTGGAAGTGTCTGGAATCATTTCAAAGCCCTACGGGCCGGGCACAGTGTCTCATGTCTGTAATCTCAGCACTTTGGGAGGCCGAGGTGGGTGAATTCCTTGAGGTCAGGCGTTCGAGACCAACCTGGCCAATATGGTGAAACCCTGTCTCTACTAGAAATACAAAAATTAGTCAGGCGTGGTGTTGGACGCCTGTAATTCCAGCTATTTGGGAGACTGAGGCAGGAGAATGGCTTGAACCCAGGAGGTGGAGATTGTGGTGAGCCGAGATTGCGCCACTGCACTCCAGCCTGGGCAGTACAGTGAGACTTTATCTCAAAAACAAAACAAAATGAAACAAACAAACAAAACCCTATGTGTTTGTTCAGGGTGGGAAATTTAGTACATAACAGTCACCTTCTTCCCAGGCATCAGCCCAAAGGCAGCCCCTTTTCACTCAGGCACAGTCACATCTCCCCGAGTGCCCCAATTCACTGAAGCCCTAGAACAATTTGGGAGCACAGGGCTGGCCTTTCCTCTCCCCGGTGAAGGCGCCTGCCTTCCTCTCAGGCTCTAGTGTGGTCCTTTTCCATGCATGGTGGGGATAGCTTTCCTCTTTAATAAATACCAGGCTTTTAAAATGTTGAGTAAGTTAAGATTGTGCAGGTCAATTGCAAAAATCACCAAGATTGGATAATAAGGGCTGATGTTTGTGAAACACTTCCAGCTCTGCCCACAGCATCCTCAATGGGTGGCATATGGCCTGTGACATACAGATGGTTACTGCTCCTAATATCATTATTTTGACCAATGCATTTGGCATTCCCTGCGCTGTTTTCTCCTCTAAAACTGTCTCCCAAGCCTTCACTGCTTCAGCCACTGCTTTCCTGGCTTCTACGCCAGGGAAGGGAGGCCACAGCCCAATAGCAGGAACAAAGGGGTCAATGACAGCTTTTGAGTTTCTAAACTGACTTCTTGTTTGTTTGTTTGTTTGTTTGTTTTGAGACAGAGTCTCACTCTGTCACTCAGGCTGGAGTGTAATGGCGCAATCTAGGCTCGCTGCAACCTCTGCCTCCCAGACTCAAGCAATCCTCCCACCTCAGCCTCCCAAGTAGCTGGGACCACAGGTGCACGCCACCACGCGCAGCTAATTTTTGTATTTTTTGTAGAGACGGGGTTTGGCCATGTCGCCCAGGCTGGTCTCGAACTTCTGGGCTCAAACGATCCTCCCATCTCAGCTCCTCAAAGTGCTGGGATTACAGGTGCAAGTCACCACACCCCACCTGTTTGTTTTTTAATTTTTTAATTTTGACACAATTTCAGACTGGCAGAAAAGTTGCAAGAAGAATACAAAGAATTCCCATATACATTTCATTCAGCTTCCCAGGCGCTAGCATTGGATTGCATGGTCATTTTCTTCGTGTATCTCATCTCTAAATTATTTAAGAGAGAATTGCAGGCATCACACTCCTTTTATCTCAATACTTTGAGCGTATATTGCCTAAGAATGAGGACATTCTCTTACATAGCCACGATGTAATTCTCTAAATCAGGAAATTAACATCAGTGCAATATATCATCTAATCTACAGACTGTTCAGATTTTACCAGTTGTCTCAGTAACGTCCTTTACGGCAAAAGAAAATCTCAGGTCATGAGGTATATTCAGTCTTTTTTTCTTTTTTTTTTTTTTTTTGAGACAGGGTCTTCATCTGCTGTCGTCCAGGCTGGAGTGCAGTGGCGCAATCAGGGCTCACTGCAGCCTCAATCTCCTGAGCTCAAGAGATCCTCCCGCCTTAGCCTCTGGAGTAGCTGGGATCACAGGTATGTGTCAACATGCCCGACTAATTTTTGGTTTTGGTTTTGGTTTTATTTTTTTATAGAGATGGGGTTTTGCCATGTTGCCCAGACTGATCTCAACTCCTGAGCTCCACTGATCCTTCCACCTCCGCCCCCCAGAGCCCTGGGATTACAGGTGTGAGCCACTGCACCGGGAACCTTTCATATCTTTTTAGTATCCTTGCATCTGGAATTGCTTCTTAGTTTATCTTTGCTTTTTTTTTTTTTGGTACAGTGGCATGATCTCAGCTCACTGCAACCTCTGCCTCCCAGGTTCAAGCGATTCTCCCGCCTCAGCCTCCTGTGTAGCTGGGATTACAGGCGTGTGCCACCATGCCCAGCTAATTTTTATAATTTTAGTAGAGCTGGAGTTTCGCCGTATCAGTCAGGCTGGTCTTGAACTCCCAACCTCAGGTGATCGGCCTGCCTCAGCCTCCTAAAGTGCTGGGATTACAAGTGTGATCCACTGGCCCCAGTCTATCTTTGCCTTTTAAGATGTTGACTTTTTTAGTTAAAGATCGCTGGCCAATATTTCGAAGAATGTCCCTGAACCTGAGTTTGTCTGGTGTTTCTTTGCCATGAGGCTCAGGGTTTACACTTTTAGCAGATACCCTAGGGGAGACACTGTGTCCTTCTCCACGGCTCATATCAGAAGCCGCGTCTGTCTGTCCCGTTCCTGCAGCTGCTGACTCTGATGGCTTGGCTGAGGCACTAGCAGATCTCTACACTGTGAATTTCCTATTTATTTAGAGACAGGGTCTGACTCTGTTGCCCAGGCTGGAGTGCTATGGTATGAACGTGGCTCAATGCAGCCTCCACCTCCCCTGGCTCAGGTGATCCTCCCACCTCAGCCTCCTAAGTAGCTGGGACCACAGGTGTGTGCCACCGTGCCTGGCTAATTTTTTGTATTTTTGGTAGAGACGGGGTTTTGCCATGTTGTCCAGTCTGGTCTTAAACTCCTGGGCTCAAGCATTCCACCTGCCTCAGCCTCCCACAGTGCTGGGGTTACAGGTGTGGGCCACCGTGCCTGGCTTCTGGTTTTTTTTACACTAAGTAATTATCTTCTGGAGAGATGTATTAAGACTACATAAATAGCCTATTCCCCATAAAACCTTCACCCACTAGTTTTTGCCTCTATTGATGATTCTTACTTGAGACAAGTATTTTATGATGGTTGCCAAAGGTGAACTTTCTAACTCCACTACTCTTTCTGCATTTATTAGTTGGCATTGTACTGTAAGGAAGAGATTTCCCTTTTCCCCCGTTTATTTATTTAGTTGCATGCACACATGCACGTGTGTGTATACTGATATATGGGTATGTTATATAATTGATAGATATCATATTTTATATGTGTATCGTATAGATATACAATCTCTATCTAGATATATATGTATATATGAGATATATAGATGTAGATATGATATGATTATATCATTGATCTATAATATACACACACATATACACTGGCATGGACTCAGGAATTCTTATTTTATGCAGTGGATTAAAATGCTTTCCTATCAGTTTTATTTGGATGCTCAAACTGTCCCAGATTTGGACAGGGGAGCTCTGTCCAGCTGGCTCCATGTCCTCCCAGTGCGGCCCATCAATTCGAGGACTTCCTGACTTTCTGGCACAACAAGCTGTTCCTGGCTCATCTTGTACTTCCCCTGCCCAGCCCTGGAATCAGCCATTTCTCCAAGGAGCCCTGGTTCCTTCTGGTGGAGAATGGTGTCTAAATAGGAAAAAAAGAAAAAAAACTGGCAGAGAAAACAGGTTGAGGGAAGAGATGCTTGTATCTCAAAAATAACAGATTTGGGGAGAGTCTGGTTCCTCACCCCATACAGACCTGATGATGGAGAGCAAAAGCCTAAACCCAGATGCTGGCAATGGTCTGAGGGGCTCCCCAGACCTACGAGGCAGGGCCCCCTCCCCCTGTAGAAACTTCAAGTATCTGACACTCACTTTCCCAGACTCCCTTGCAGCTTGGGTACCACGTGCAAGGAGTGGGGTCCAGAAAGCTCTCAGGGGAGCGGTGGGGGCTTCAGGGGCAGCATGTGGGAATGCCAAATTTAAGCAAAATAAAATAATAATAAAACATGGTATGGGACAGGCTTAGCCACAAAACATATTTATTGCTTATCTGCAGTTCCCGTTGAACTGGTCTGCTGTTAATATGGCACCCCCCGTGTGGGTCTAACAGGAGAGCCCGGGCTCCCACCCCAGGGGGCTGCATGGAGTCATAGCGCTGCCACCAAGCAGGCGGGTCCCCTCAAACAGCTCCGTGGCAGGACCTGGGAGCCACTCCTGGCTGCAGAGCTTCCCTGCTTGGTCCTCCAGCTCTCCCTGAGATTCTGTGGGATCTTCAAGATCCTTTTAACAAATCCCTTTTCCACTTAAATGAACTCGGGGTTCTGGAAAGAGTCACCTGCTCCCACCTCTCACAGAGACAAATCCAGCTGGGAAAAGGGAGAAAGTGCCAGGTCAGTTCTGGAAAACCAAAGAGGAGAAGGGGCCTGTTCCACATTTCCACTCAGAACCTGCAGTATTCCCCACCCTCCACCCTGCAAGCTGAATCTCTCTCGGGACAGGGGTCTGGGAGGGAGTCCAGGGCAGAGCAAGCCTGAAGCCGCCCAGTGAGGCAGCAGTGCCCTGGATTGGTGTGGGAGGGCTGGCAGAGGCTCCCATGCCCCCAAAAGAGAGAGCTGAGAGATCCTGAAGGGGATCTCCCCACAGGGAAAGGGCACGAGTAGGAGGCCTGGCCCTCTCAGCAGATGCCGCCACAGAGAACATAGCAATGCACCTTGTAGCTAGTGCTCTCCTGGACAAATGGCACCATAATCTGATAGCGCCCTGCAGACCAGGGATGCTATATGCACCCTGATCCAATTATGCCTTGGGAGGCTGAGGCAGCAGAATCGCTTGAACCCGGGAGGCGGAGGTTGCAATGAGCTGAGATCACACCACTGCACTCCACCCTGGGTGACAGAGTAAGACTCTGGGGAAAAAAAAAAAAAAAAAAGAGGAGAGGATTGGAGAAAGGGTTAATGAACCAGTCCAGGAAGAGTGATGTGGGTAAGAAGGACGTCCCGGCTGTCCGGGTCTGGGTGGTCCGTCAGCACCTTCCAAGGAAGAGTCTTTTATGTGGGCAGAGCCTTCGGCGGCAGACGCCAGGCACTTACCACAGTGACAGCAAGACAGTGTCTGTTAAGACGGCCGGTTCAAGCTGGGGGAGTCCTGCTCTCTTTATGGCCACAGAGTCTCTGGCGGGGACTGAGAGAGGAAGAGAGTGTGCCCGGGAGTCCTTATCTGGATAGGCGCAGTCTTTGTGGATTGGGGAAAACATCTGGTCCCTGTTATCATGATGCCTTTTGAAATGTAGGACGGAGTCTTTTTCCAGGATGGAGTTACTTATGTCAAGGATGCTCTCTGCAGTGCCTATATCCAGTGCCACTTTGAAGAACGAATGAGCGAATGAATGAAGATGGCACCAACCCTGGAGGAGCGAGTGTGGACACTGGTCTCGTTCTCTGGTCTCAGCAGCTCCAGGCTGCAGGTCGGGATGTGTATGGCTGTAACCCGCTGCTCCATGGAGGACGAGAGGCCGCCGAGTGTGACTTCCTGGGTAGGAAAGACAGGTGCCTGTGCTTCCACCTGCTCAGCCCTGGGGAGAAGAGAGCTTGTTTCTGTGACTCCCCTTTCTGAGTTTTTGCCCGGGCCTTTCGACATTTTCCTGTTAAATGAAGGGCTAAAAGGAGGCAGAAAGTAAATGGGGCGGATTTCTCCCGAGTGAGTTGACAAAGAGCATGGGGAACCAGGAGCCTCCTTGAGAGTTTCAACCTCCTCCCTCCTCGCCGATCGCCTTGCCTGGTGGGCCGGGCTCAGGAAACTGACGGAGAAAAGGGGCTCTGTGTCTCCTCCATGTGTGCATGTGTGCATGTGTGCGTGTGTGTGTGTGTGCATGTGTGTATGCGTGTGTGTGTGCATTGTGTATGTGTGTGTGTGCATGTGTGCATATGTGTGTGTGCATGTGTGTATGTGTGTGTGTGCATTGTGTATGCGTGTGTGCATGTGTGTATGTGTGTGTGTGCATGTATGTGTGTGTGTGCGTGTGTGTATGCGTGTGTGTGCATGTGTGCATGTGTGCATGTGTGTATGCGTGTGTGTGTGCATGTGTGTATGCATGTGTGTGTGCATGTGTGCATATGTGCATGTGTGTATGCGTGTGTGTGTGTGCGTGCATGTGTAAAGGGGGAGCCCAAGGGAAAGGAAGGGGGTAAAACATGAATACATTTCTAGTGACTGAGCCACTGTGTCCCTGGGCCCAGAAAGAGTGTGATGCAAGCTGCATCTTGAAGATGGTGTGATCGAAACCAGACAGCTGCTCTATTTCCAAAGTGCTCCATCTTACCTGTGCCAGGCACTGTCTTCAGCTCTATAAATATTTGTTTGTTTGTTTGTTTGTTTGTTTGTTTTGAGATGGAGTTTTACTCTTGTCGCCCAGGCTGGAGTGCAATGGCGGTGATCTCAACTCACTGCAATCTCCGTCTCCCAGGTTCAAGCGATTCTCCTGCCTCAGTCTCCCGACTAGCTTGAATTACAGGAGCCGA
Source organism: Mandrillus leucophaeus (assembly GCF_000951045.1). Classification (NCBI taxonomy): domain Eukaryota; kingdom Metazoa; phylum Chordata; class Mammalia; order Primates; family Cercopithecidae; genus Mandrillus; species Mandrillus leucophaeus. The sequence goes on from NW_012098098.1 coordinate 1,942,234, forward strand.
CCAACACGCCCAGCTAATTTTTAGTAGAGACAAGGTTTCACCATGTTGATTAGGCTAATCTCAAAATCCTGACCTCAGGTGATCCTCCCACCTCGGCCTCCCAAAGTGCTGGGATTACAGGTGTGAACCACTGTGCCTGGCCAAGTATTAATTTCTTAATCCTCATAGCAACCCCATGAGGTAGGTGTCATTTTTATCCACATTTTACAGATGAAGAAACTGAGGCACAGAGAGGGTAAGTGACTCACGCAAGTTCACACAGGCTGGAGGGAACAGAACTGGGATTTCAGCCTGAGCTACCTGGTTCCTGGGGCCTTCAATTGCATAACGCACTCAATCCTCCAAAGCTGTCCCAGGATAGCTCTCAGGCCCCAGACTCCTGGGTTAACACCAGCAGCACAGTCATGAAGAACATCACATCAAGAAAGATACAAAAGCATCAGTCGGGCGTGGGGCACACCTGTCGCCCTAGCTGCTCAGAAGGCTGAGGCAGGAAGATGGTTTGAGCCCGAGAGGTGGAGGCTGCAGTGAGCTATGATCCCGCCACGGCACTCTAGCCTGGGTTACAGAGCAAGACCCTGTGTCGAGAAAATGACAATCAATTCAATTCAAGGCAGATACTAATCGTCCCCAGATCACTGGCTCTGTGCTCAGCAAACTTTATCACAAGGGCAGCGATGTGGATCAGAGTGACGATCACTTCACAGATGAGACACTTCCCTCCCTGCCTGCCGCCCAGATGCTAAGGAGGGAGAATTCAAGTCTCAGCCTTCGACGGCTCCTTCCTTTCCAGACTGCGTGGGTTGGTTTTTCCTCTAGCTGCTTTGCCAATTCAAGAGCAACAAACCCCACCACCTGCCATGTACTAAGAGGAAAATTATTTTTTTTGAAACAAAAGGACACCGAATACAGCAGGGACACCCTGAGGTGTCGGCAGACATGGGTCCCAGCTTGGAGTGGCCACAGGCTTTCCTGTTTGACCCCCCAGTGGCCCCTTCGTGTGGAATTTCTCCACTGTCCCCAGGGACTTGGGGACCTAACCCCAAAGTGTAGTCAAGGAAAGGGACTTTAGATGCTGCCAGTGTCTCCGGGCTGCCTGTGTGGCCTCAGCTTACCTCGTCAGCTGTCTTTCAAAACTGCCCCGGTGGCTCGCTCACCAGTCAGTGGTGACAAGAGACAATTTGACAGTCGTAAGAGTGGGAGGGTGTGGGCCTCGCTGCAGGCTGTGAGTCACGCAGCAGAAGAACACCGGGGGCCAGGGCTGCCTTTGGCAACTGCAGTTCCCCTCCCAGCTCAGGAAGCAAGGCCTGAAGGGATTTTCGGGGACTTGTGTCTCTAGTCCTTTCTGCTCAGCTGTTTCCCCAGTATCTCTCTTTAGACTAAGAGCCAGCTCTATTTCTCCAATAACAAAATGAGGGTGATGGTGCCATCCTCAGCACTTAGGGTGGCAGATGCCAGAACTGGGTGGGTGTTCAGAGATGCATCCTGCGAGTCACGATGCCGCCCCTAACATCATGTTTGCGGATGTGCAGTGAGAGCTTTCTCATTCATTCTATCAACAAATGAGGTTCTCAAGTGACTGCTCACAGCACCAGAGATAGAGCGGTTCCCAGATTAGGGGAGGGGTAAACAAGAGTCCCACAAATAGTAGCAGTAGTCAGTGGCATGTGGCGTTGAAGCGGGGGATTTTGTGTGTAAAGACAGGGAGGCTTCCTGGAGGAGGAATCTGGTCTTTATCTTAGGAGCAATGGCCACAGTCATGGAAGTGTTCATCAAGGGTGCTGGGATGAGATTTGCATCTCCAAGGCTCCTTCTGATGGCAGCATGGAAAAGGGGTAGACAGGTCCAGCGTAGAGGCAAGGAGACCAGGTGGAGGCTGTTTCCCAGCCCAGGTGAGAGATTTCAGCAGCTCAGACTGGGATGGTGGCCACTGGGATGGAGAGAAGCTGGTAGAGAGATACTGAGGCAGAGGTACTGGCTTGGGAGTACACAGGCTTTGGGGAGAGGGAGAAGGCAGGGTCAGATGCCTCCCGGTTATCTGGCTTCACGAAGCGGGACCGGCGGTGTTGTCAATCAATGCAGGTACTTTGGGTTGAAGAAGGAGGTAGACAGAAAAATCGTGGCCATAGTAAATTTTTTTAAAAATAGAAAGTATAATCTACAATATGACAGCATCTTTGTTTTAAAATGTACAGAAAAAAGACTGAAAGGAAGTTTACTACAGATTAACGAGGTTCTCTCTGAACAGGGGATTGTTTTCTTTCTGCTTTTCTCCATTTCCCAAATTTTCATTAATGATCACATACAATATTACAATTAGGGAAAATCGCACTTGAGAAAAGCATCGTATATTTGACCAGCTCTGGAGAAATCCATGCCTTTGCTAGAGGTAACTTTTCCATTTTTTCAGAGCAGGGAGCAGACAATCCCAGTGCTGGGACTCAATGACCCTTGGTTAAACCTCACCCATTTCCAAGACGATTTGCCAGACAGGCACAGCCTCACACGAGGAGCCTCTCAGAAGAAGTTTTTGCTGTTGCTGTATTGTTTTGTTTTGTTGCTTCATTTATTAAATCTGGGTTTGTGCATCATGTTCTGAATTATAACAGTTCATTGGAAGTTTTTTTGTTTTTTAAGTTCAATATTATATTTTCTCTCTTTCTCCCAAAGAAACATTTAAATCAAACCACAGGATGAAGCTGACATTTGCTTGCAACTTCTGGGCCTTTTAAAAAATAAGAGGAGCTCCCTTCCCTGGCTTCCAAAGGGTAAAGGGGCGTTCTGTTTTGTTTCACTTCTGGATTCGGGTAGAGAAGAACCACTTTGAAGAAACCGCCACCATAAATCCCGTCTGCTTGCTTGGGAAGAACGGTTGGCTGGGGTCCTTTTAAGCTGGGAGCATGAGAAGCTGGAAATGGTGTGGGGCTTCCCTGACACCCAGGAGCCATCAGGAAGAACACAGATGCATTCCAGGGGAGATAAACCGAGCTGCTCCCCAAGCGGGGGGGCGGGGGACTGGGGGTGGGGAGGCAGGGAGCAGCAAAAGCTCTGCCTCTGCACCGCCAGCTGCCAGCTGCGTCTTTCTAGGGCACCGCCCGTGCCTCTGAGTCCTCCAACTGAACCAGGCTGAGACTCAACCACCAAGTGTAGGGCATTAGTTGGGTTCTTGCTCCCAGAGCCCAGAGCTAAGTCATTAGGCATGGGAGGTGGCTGTGCATGCATGGAGGGTCAAGCTCTTCTGCCTCGACTAAACAAATAGTAATAATAGAAGTAGTAGTAACAGTAGTAATAATGATAGCAGCAGTAACAGTAATAGCAGTAAGTGGTGATTGTAGTAGTAATACTGCTATTACTGGTAATAATCCTAGTAATAATAGTAATATTAATAATAGCATTAGTAACAGTAATAATGGAACTGGTAATAATAGTAGAAACAGCAGTGGTGATAATAATGGTCATCAGAGGAGAAGCATCCCAACAACCTGAGCACAGCTGGTCTTCACTGGACACCATGAGCCGCTGTCCAGACCTTCTTCACTCCCACCAACACCGGCCGCTCCACTAACTATGAGATGCTCAAGGAGGAGCAAGAGGTGGCTGTGTTGCGGGCGTCCCACAACCCTGCTCCCCTGATGTCCACCGTGATCTACATCCGCTGCGAGACCTCTGTGTCCAACCATGTCGTCTGGTCCCTGTTTAACACCCTCTTCATGAACTCCTGCTGCCTGGGCTTCATAGCATTGGCCTCCTCCGTGAAGTCTAGGGACAGGAAGATGGTTGGCGACCTGACCAGGGCCCCAGCCTGTGCCTCCACTGCCAAGTGCCTGAACACCGGGCCCTGATGGTGGGCATCCTCGTGACCATTCTGCTCATCGTCATCCCAGTGTTGATCTTCCAAGTCTATTGAAAGATCAGGAGGCACCATCCAGGTCAGGAGCTCTGCCCACGCCCTGTCTCCCACGTGCTCCACCTTCCATTCCTTCTCCTGCCCCCAGAGCCAAGTCCTGTATCAGCCCTTTATCCTCACATGCTTTTCTACGACGGCATTCAATAAAGTCCATGTGTTCCTGGGAAAATAACTAAATAATGGTCATCATAATACTAACACTAGCAATGGCAGCAGCTATCATTTAGTGTCCTCTGCATCCCAGACACCCTTGTAAGCACATTCAGAGACAAACGCGTTTAATCTCCAAGACACCTGTGAGGAAGGCAATATGTTACCACCTCAGTTCACAGATAAAGAAACTGAGGCACAGGGCTTTTATGTGATTTGCTATAAAAGACAGGGCCACTATTAAAAGACAGGGCCACCAGGCACAGTGGCTCACTCTTGTAATCCCAGCACTTTGGAAGGCCAAGGCCAGAGCATCGCTTGAGTCCAGGAGTTGGAGACCAGCCTGGGCAACACGGCAAAACCCTGTCTCTCCAAAGAATACAAAAATTAACCAGGTGTGGTGACGTGCACCTGTGGTGCCAGCCACTTGGGAGGCTGAGTTGGGAGGATCACTTGGGCCCAGGAAATCGAGGCTGCAGTGAGCCAAGATCGCACCACTGCACTCCAGCCTGGGTGACAGAATGAAACCTAGTCTCAAAAATAAATAAATAAAGAGGCAGGACCAGGACTTGAATCCAAATCTGTGTCACTTCAGAGGCCCCGTGTGCCCTTTCTTCCAAAGCGGTGGTTCTCCTGCAGCTGCCCACAAGTCCCTGGAAACATCTCAGCGTCTGTGCCGCACCTTCGGGAACTCAGCTACAGTCTAGGCTGAGTGCCCATACGTGGAGGACCCAGCTCTTCTGCCTCAACTAAACCAACAGTACCAGTAGAAGTAGTAGCAGTGATAACAGTAGTAGCAGTGATAACAGTAGTAGTAGTGATAACATTGGCAGTAGTGATAGTAGCCACAGCAGTGGGGGCAGTAGTAGTGATAGTGCCATGAGTGGTAGCTGTTGGATTTTGTTGGGGGTCACTTGGTATTGGAATCTGCCTCTTGCTGCCCTACACCAGGGGTTCTCCTGCACCGGCCTGGATCTAAATCCCTTAACGGGCTTGTCAAAATACAGATCGCCAGGCCCAGCCCCAGCCCCAGAGCATCTGACTCAGGAGTTCTGGGGCGGGGCCTGAGAACCTGCATTCTAACAAGCTCCCAGGGGATGCTGATTGGGCTGGCCCGGGAATCCTGCTTTGTGAGCCACTGCTCTGGGCCAATCCTTCCTCCCTGGAGGAAACTCCATCATGCACATGAGCGCATATGTTCATTCAACCCTCACTCAGCACTCAGCACGGGCCAAGCGCTGTGCTAAGCACAGAGGGTGACAAGGCAAAACAGACAAGTCCTTGCCCTCGGAGAGCTTCAGTCCCATTGCCTGCCCTTCCGGCTTTGACAGCAGGGATCCTCTGGGGCTGAGAGGGGCCTTGGGGAGTGGATAAGATAAGATGCCTGTTGGCGGAGGGGACCTGCCCGCCCTGGGAAAGGCTCAGTTTGTTCTTGGCCCCTCGGCGAATCCATTGTCCAAACCTCCCCTCTAAACCAGTTACATAAGTGTTCCCTGAGGCCCGGAAACTTCCAGATGGCCACACGGCCCACCCCACCAGCTGCTCCTGGGATGTCAGCTCCGGCCACTTCCCGGGTCCTGGAATTCCCAGAGCAGCCAGACACAAAGCAGCTGTCTAAACGTCAGGAAGGCCAGGCACGCCGAGTGTGAGACGGGGCTGACAACAGCCTGTGTGTACTCCTGGCCCCTCTCCAACAGCAGCTGGGCCCAGAGGGCGGTGGGGGCCCCAGTGCCGGCAAGGATGGAGCAGGGTCCCCATGACCCCAGATATCTGGGGCCCCAGAACACACCAGCTGTCCATCAGCCCCAGAGGGAGGTGCGCCAGCAATCTCCCCCTTAGCCAGAACAGGCCACCCTGTCCCTGCCTTTCTGCTCAGACACATTCCTGGTCCCTTCTGGTTGACAAACTCCCCCCACCTGCTCCTAAACCATCCTCACCATATCAGGGAACCACGAGGGGCATCAGAAATACCCAGAAAACGTGTCTAAAGTGCCCATTCCTGGGCCCCACCCACAGTCTAATCCCATAGGTCTGAAAGCTGGCCCGGAAGTCTTTAGTTTTACCAAGTCCCAGGCAACTTTGTTGCAGGAGTTCCTCAGGCCATCCTTCAAGAAACACTGACACAGACGGCACGCTCTCATTTTATAGGACATACGATCTATATGCAATGGAGAATGTTTTATATCTATATATGGTTGTCCGTAGCTACAGCCTGACTACTTACCTATAGACAGATGATGGATGATAGATACTGACATATCCCAGGACACCCAAGTCTCCACCTCACCTTCACAAGGCTTTCTTTCTCCCCTTGTTTTCTATAAGGACACCTGTCACAGAATGTGGGGCCACCCTAATCAAGAACGATCCCATCTCAAAATCCTTAACTTCATCACACCTGCAAAGACCCTTTTCCCAGATGAGGTCCCAATCATAATTCTTTGGGGTTAGTCTGTGGATGAATCTTTTTGAAGATTCAAACTACTACAATGGTATGATATAAACTGATATTTATATTAATTTAATGTAAACTATTCTAAAGAATATAGATATTCTCCTTGGAAATTGGATCTTGCCAGGCATGCTGGCTCAAGTCTGCAATCCCAGCATTTAGGGAGGCAGAGGCAGAAGGATCAGTTGAGCCCAGGAGTTCAAGACTACCATGGACAACACAGGGAGACCCCATCTCTACAAAAAAAAAAAAAAAAGCGGGGGGGAGGAAAAAACAAGTTTGAAAATTGGACTTCAAGCCAAAAACACAGGAAAGACATTGAATTCAAGTCCCCCAGAGGACGGAGCCTCAGGCTGTGTCTGGGCCCCTCTTCAAAGTGGGCGGGCTTTGCACTACAGCCAAGCAGAACAGCCAATCAAATGGTGAGATTTTTCTTGAAGGTCACAAACCTTCCGTTATTGTCTGCCTGTAAGCCCCGTGCATGCTTCACGCCCTGGGGGTTTCTCTTCTTCCTTCCCCGGCCTCTCCGCCCCACTCCTTTCCTGGTTCCCGCTAACTGGCCAACCCTGGGCCTCTTCCCTTCTCCCCGGGCTCCCTCTCCCCTGCGGTCATCCCATCCCTTGCCTTACACGTCATCTGCATGTGTGCCCCCCGCCCACCCCCACGCCACATCTTCAGCTCTTGCCTCTCTGAGGCCCAGGTCCATAGAGCCCATGGCCAATGGCCATCTCCACGCCCTGACTGATGCCTCTTAGCCTGTCTGGGCTCCCATTGCCTGGCATGTAAAATAATGATGACTTTGGAGGGCCACTGTGCACGTGCAGGAGGCTACAGTAAAGACGCTCAGCACGTGGTAAGTGCTGGAGTTCTGAGGATGGTGTCTTCTAAGGCAGCATACAAACGGCACGGCCGCTCCCCTCGAGGTGGAGGAGACTTTGACTGGGAAGCAGGCCCACGGCCAGGTCCTCCCAGGTTCAGGGGTCAGGGTACACAGCTGTTCAGCAAGACTCTTGGGAGGACCCTCCCCTTCCTTCCCTGGTGCATGAAGCTTCAAGTCTTGGGCAGAGCCTTCCTGTTCTTTAGCAACGAGCCATGGGGTTTAAGTGTAAATTGCCCCCAGGAGACAAGAATCAAGGACTTGGACTTATTCTCACTAAAGTGGATGTGACTGACAGCAGATCTGTTCCCAAGAGAGAGCAAGTATGAGGACCCTGGCAGTGGGGTCCAGCTTGGCGCCCCGGCTTCAGGCGGCGCTCAATGGTCTCACGCCCCTCAAAGAGGGCAGTGCAGAATTGCCCACCACCAGGGGGCAGCAGAGCACCAGGGACCCATTTCTACCACTCCCCAGAGGGGTGAGAATGGCTGCCTCTGACCCCGGCCCATCTAGGCAGCCTCTCTTCCTTCCAGTCCGATATATGCTCCGTCCGCGCACCCCAGGGATCCAGAGAGGCCTCCAGGGAAGCAGGAACCCCATTTCTTAGAGGCCATTTAGCCCAAGTAGTGACTGAAGCCCTTGACCTGTTATCTAAGAAAAAGGGTCCAGCCCCCATCCCCGGGGCCCAGCCCCCATCCCCGGGACTTCTTAATGCCTTAAAGTGGGGTCCCTGGGCCAGAAGCAGCAGCCTCACGTGGGAGCTTGTTGTAAATGCTGATTCTCGGGCCCCACGCCAGACCAACAGAAGCAGACTCTCAGAGAGTGGGCCTGCAATGTGGGTTTGAAGACGCCCTCTAGGAAATTCTGATGCAGCTCAAACATGACAACCAGTGAATCTGGCCAAATAGGAACGCTGCTTTCATTTGCACAGCCAGTGTTGCCATCAGGAAGGACAACATGGTGTGGTGGCAGTGCCTGCACTATGAGGAGGCTGACCGGGAACGAGGGCACTGGACTCTGCAGGCCTGGCCTGTGCTGGCGGCAGTAGGTGGCTCATATGTCCTGATGGATGAATGAGCTGGGCATGGTGACGGCCTCGACACACAGCGCCCATGACCCAGCTCCCATCGGATCCAGAAGGAAGAGTTAACGTACCCTCGGGGTTGCCAGTTCTCCAAAATGAGCACTTCTGTGGCTGAAACGGAGCCCCAGTCCTCCGTAGACTGGGCACTTAAGTAGAGGCCACTCATCAGGAAGCATCAGAAGGGAGGGGACCCCACAGCCTGGATTCGAATCCCTGATTCGTACGAGTTGGGATTTGAAACTACTCAGGTGTCACAACCTCTCTGATCCCCAGCTTTCCTGCCCTATCCACTGGGGACAGTAAAAGAACCGACCAAATAAGCTTGTTGTGAGGACAAAATAAGATCACTCATGGGACACCCTGGTCCGTAGTAAACACTCACCAGTATCAGCGAATTTTCTTAGTAAACAGGTCATGTAAGTTGTAAAAATCTATGTGTTCTCAATCTGGATGTTCCTCCAAAGGTTAAACATAGCGTTTCCATGGGACCCAGCCATTCCACTTGTGAGTTTACACCCAAGAGAAATGAAAACACGTTACACAAAAACATGTGCAAGAGCGCTCTTGGCAGCCCTATTCGCAGTAGCCAAAACACAGTGGAAACAGCCCACATGTCCATCAGCTGCTGATGGACAAACAAAATGTGCTCCATTCACTCAACGGAACATTATTCGGCCATGAAAAAGGAATGGTGCTCAGGTACGTGCGACAACGTTCATGACTTTGAAGACGTGGCGCTGAGTGAAAGAAGCCAGACACAAAGAACCACAGACTACATGATGCCATTTATAGGAAACGTCCAGAACAGGCAAATCCAGAGAGACTGAAAGTGGATTCACAGTTAGCAGGGGCTGGAGGAAGTCGGGGAATTGGGGATGATGGCTAAAGTCCAGGGATTTTTTGGGGGTGAAATAAAATATTCTAAAGAGGATTGTAGTGATGGCTGCACACCTCTGTGGATACACTAGAAACTACTGAACTGTGGGCTTTTAACAGGTGAATTGTGTCTATGTGAATTACATCTCAAAAAAAAAAAGCTGTTAAAAAAAATCCATGCTTCTTCCATAAGATTCTCTACAGCTATTTTAATTGTTAATGAGAGTGAACAGGTGCGCCCCATGACCATTTTAATTTTTAACTGATCCCTAAGCAAAAGAGTTTAAAAAAGGTGCCTGAGGTCACGTGCGGTGGCTCACGCCTGTAATCTCGGTGCTTTGAGAGGGAGGCTGAGACAGACAAATTGCTCAAGGCCAGGAGTTCAAGACCAGTCTGTGCAACACAGGGAGACCCTTATCTTTATTAAAAAATTTTTAAAAATCAGCCGGGCATGGTGGCGTGAGCCTGTAATCACAGCTACTCAGGAGGCTGAGGTATTGAGCCCGGGAATTTGAGGCTGCCGTGAGCCAGGATCACACCACAGCAGTGCAGCAAGACAGCAAGACCCTGTCTCAAAACAAAGAAAGAGAGAAGAAAGAAAAGAACAAAAAAAAAACAGGTGCTTGAGCTCAATTCCACATCCAAGTTAGGGGCTCTGTCACGAGCCCTCCTTCCAGTGGCCAGGCCTGAATTCATAGCACACCAAAGCAAAGCAGTGCACTGAGTATTGCATTTGTTTAAAGACCACAGACTTTCTCGTCAGATTTGTCTGTAAACTCCACATAATCCTTGAAGTGCGCTAAGCCCCCTGAGTTCCTCAGGGCTTCGAGGCTAACTTATCACCAGAAAAACTCCAGCGTCTCCAGGCCCAGAGCGTCAGGCTGGGAGCCCGCAGCCATCCATGAAGCCAGCTCCGGGGAGGTCTGGCCTTGAGCCTGCCCCGGCCTTATCTCCAAGAGGATATGTTCTCGCCCTACTCCAACTGTTTGTCCAGAAAACAAAGGTCCAGGCAGGGTCCCGAAAAGTGAAGTGTCACCCTTCAGTGATCAGAGGGAAGTGTCCCCGGCCAGCCCTGGCAGAGTCACCGAGAGAACGGATGGGGCTCCTGGCACAAGGACCCTGTGTCTTCTGTCCCCTCCCTCACTCAGACCCTCCCACAGGGTGCCCTCGCCATCCCATTGGCCTTCAGGCTCTGAGGGTGGCCTTTGGGTTCCCCGCCTTGACCCCTGGCCACCTGCACGCCCTGCCCCTCCTCCCACTCCCAGGCACCTCTGGGCCTCCGCTCAGGCCGTCAAACCCAGCTCCACCAGGCCCCGGCCGTGTGCCCTTGGACAAGTGCGCTCTCCAGAGCCTCAGCCCCCTGTTTGCAAGAGCTTGTGAGCTAAAGCATGCCGGGGCCTGAATACGAGGCCGGGGCGAACCGGCATTCCTGCTGGCTCTGGCCTCTGGGACGGCAACTCCTCCAGCTCACTGCCCTCCACCCTTCTAGCTTGCAGCTCCCTCCTGTGCCCCAGAACTGCCCGGCACTCTGGGGCTCCTAGGCTCATCTGGGCACGACTCTGCGCTCCCTACAGAGGCCTCTGCACACCCCCTCCCTGGCCTGCCCCATCGCAGCTCTTCACCAAGACGCTTCATGGAGTGAGTGAGTTTCCAAAGCACTTTTCCTTCCATTATCTCATTTGGTCCTCACAGCACCTGGAGGCAGGCACAGGCTGTTGCTGCATTTCACAGGTGAGAAATGGAGACTCGGAGCCCTGGGCTCCAGGCCAGCCTTCTCCCCTTCAGCTTCATGGGGTTTCAAGATGGGGGAAGAGGGGCGCTGGCCAGGAGTTAAATGTGGTGCTGTCCACAGCCCCTGCATGGCCTGCTACTCAGAACAGTCCTTTGAAAGGACACCCTTTAAACAAAGCCTCCCAGCCCAGCCAGGGGGAGCGGTCCCATTTCCCTGGGCCTGGCTTGACCCATCCCAAGGGTGGGGCTGTGTCTTCGCTGACTCAGTCCTGGTCCCGGGCCGGGGATCTGGCCAGAGCCAGAGCCAGAGCCGCTCTGCCTCCCTGGCCCGGCCTCAGACCCACAGCACCGGCTCAGTTTATCTTCCTTGTCAGTAAAAGAGGGAAGTGGCCCTAGGGACCCTGAGGGTCACTCTTCTGGAAAATGTGGACAAGCTGTTCAGGCCAGTGAGAAGGGATGGTTCTTTGCAGCCAGTTCCTGCAACAGTCCAGAAACAGAAAATAGAGCGGCCCAGGGGCTTCGATGCCAAGCCAGACCTGGTCTGCACCCGGCCCCTCTGGCTCCCAGCACTGTGACCTTGGGAGACCTTGGGAACCTCTCCAGCCCGTTTCCTTATCTACAAAATGGAGAAAAGGCTGCCTAATATTTATCCTTGTTCTGAAGGGCAATCAGTATGTTTAAAGGAGGTTGTGCAGTCTAGGAAATGTTGGGCACAGTGCCAGACACATAAGTAGTCCGCGATGAATGTCACTTATTTTTAAAAAGCTTGCTTATTGGTAACATTCACCAGAAATCCTCCAGGGAGAGGCAGACTGAGAAAAAACTACATTGCCAGAGTAGGGGGTTATGGGGGAACCCTCGGTGAGGGGAGGAGCAGGAGAAGTGGATGGATGTGATGCCACCGGATGCTGCGGCCATGAGCGAGGGTGGGACCCCCAGCAGCCAGCAGGACGGAGGGTGGGGGGTGCCCGGCACGGGGAGGGGCATAGAGAGGAGGAAGGGGAGAAAGGCCAGGTGAGCCTCCAATCTGAGTGATTTGGGGCCATGTGAGAGGTTTTTAGGGGGCTGGGGGGCAGTCAGTGTGCCTGAGTAACTCTGACACGATCCCATCAGAGGGCAAGAGCTGTTGTCATGGTGGGAGGTTGGTCTCACTTGGATGTTCTTTCAAAGTCCCTTGGCAGTTGCAAAGCAGAGATTGAAACTCTTTCTTCAACTTCTGCTGGCTGCTGGGCTGTTTCTTTGGGGGGCTACAACGTGCTGAGCCTGTGGGCCCTGGGAACTAGCCGGGTTGCGCGTTTCTGTCCTCAGCAGATGGTAGGAGGGCCTGGTGGAAGGCCCCCAAAGCGGGGAAAGACACCAACGTCTAAGTCAGGGTGTAGCCCCCACACGCAGATCAGGACTCAGAGGAGTCGCGGAGAGCCCAGGCTGCCGTCCCCACGTTCTCAAGCCAGAAGGAGGCTTGGGGTTAAGCGGGGGCGTGTGTTGCTCAGCACGCGGGTTCATTCCTAGGCCACCCCAGCCAACGGCTGCAAATGCAGTGGCTGAAACCAGCCTAAGCACATAGAAGGCCCCGGGGCATGCCATTCAGTGTGATTTCAGTTCAACGTTAATGGGAGGACATCGCTTCCCGGCTGGAGCCCTAGTGTGTGTGGCGTCTGCACTCTCTCCCATGTCTGCGTGGGTTTTCTGGGGGCACTCTGCTTTCCTCCTGCATCAAAGATGGAATGTTAGGGAAATGGCACGTCTGTGTGGTGCCAGCCTGAGTGGGTGTGGGTGTGGGTGAGTGGGTGTGGGTGAATGAGTGTGGGTGTGGGTGAGTGGGTGTGGGTGGGTGTCAGTGTGGGTGTCGGTGTGCGTGTGGATAAATGGGTGTGGGTGTGGATGAGTGCCTGTGAGTGTGGGTGAGTGGGTGTGGGTGTGGGTGAGTGGGTGGGTGGGTGTGGGTGAATGGGTGTGGCTGAGTGGTGTGGGTGTGGGTGAGCAGGTGTGGGTGAATGAGTGTGGGTGTGGGTGAGTGGGTGTGGGTGGGTGTCAGTGTGGGTGTCGGTGTGCGTGTGGATAAATGGGTGTGGGTGTGGATGAGTGCCTGTGAGTGTGGGTGAGTGGGTGTGGGTGTGAGTGAGTGGGTGGGTGGGTGTGGGTGAATGGGTGTGGCTGAGTGGTGTGGGTGTGGGTGAGCAGGTGTGGGTGAGTGGGTGTAGGTCTGAGTGAGTGGGTGTGGGTGTAGGTATGGGTGAATGGGTGTGGGTGAATGGGTGTGGGTGTGGGTCTGGATGAGTGGGTGTGGGTCTGGATGAGTGGGTGTGGGTCTGGGTGGGTGGGTGTGGGTGAATGAGTGTGGGTGTGGGTGAGTGGCTGTGGCTATGGGTCTGGGTGAGTGGGTGAGGGTGGGTGTGGGTGAGCGGGTGTGGGTGGGTGAATGGGTGTGGGTGAGTGGGTGTAGGTCTGGGTGAGTGGGTGTGGTGGGTGTGGGTGTGGGTGTAGGTGAATGGGTGTGGGTGAATGGGTGTGAGTGGGTGTGGGAGGGGGTGAGTGGGTATGGGTGTTGTTGAGTGGGTGTGGGTGTGAGTGGGTGAGTGGTTGTGAGTGTGGGTGAGTGGTTGTGGGTGAGTGGGTGTGGGTGAGTGGGCCTGTGTGTGGATAAGTGGGTGTGGGCATGGGTGTGGATGTGGGCATTGGTGAGTAGGTGTGGCAAGGACATGGTGTGGGCATGGGCATGGGTGTGCTGAGTCAGGGAGATTCATCCCTTGCTTGCCTTTTCCAGCTTCCTAGAGGTCGCCCGCAACCCTTGGCCCCTGGTCCCCTTCCTCTGTCTTCAAAATGCATCACTCCAACGTCGAATTCTGTTGTCCCATCTCCCCTCTGACTCTGACCCCCTCACCTCCCTCTTAGAAAGAGCTCCTGTGATGACACTGGGCTCGCCCAGCTAATTCAGGAAAACCTCCCCATCCAAAGGTCCTCAACTTCATCACATTTGCCAAGTCCCTTTTGTCACATAAGGTCACATATCCACTGGTCTGGGGATTAGAACATGAACATCTTTGGGGCCATTATTCCAATGACCACACACGCCACCATCTGTGCCTGCATAGTTGGTGCAAGCAGCCTCCATCTAATAAATGCATTGGAATTCTATTCATATGACTTCAACTTTAGGGTTTTAGTATAATAACAACTTCTCTTCCCATAGTTGTCACCAATATCCATTCCCCTCTTCTCCCTTTGGTGATAGAATAGCTCAGCTTTCATTGGGTGGAAGACAACTTGGCTAAAACTACATTTCCCAGCCTCCTTTGCAGCAAGGGATGGCCATGTGCCTGTGGTTTGGCCAGGTGAGTTTGAGCACAGTCTGCTCCACTTCTACATTAGGCCCTTAAAAAGAATGGCATGAGGTCCAGTTGCCTTTCCTTCCTTCCCACTATCTGGGATGTAGACATGATGGCAAGAGCTGAAGCAACCACTTTGGATCCAGAGGTTAAAAACCATGTGATGAGCCCTTAGATTCTGACATGGGAGAAATTCTTAAAAATCAAAAATAACAACAAAGCAAACTCCACGTGTCGAAGCTAGCAGAGCTGACCTCCCAGCCCCGGGCCACCTCCCTCTGTGCTGTCAGAGAGAAGCAAGCATCTATCTTGCTTAGGATCATGTACTACAGGGCCTCTTTTTCACCACAGCTTACACGGTGACTAGCTCAGACCCTTGGGCCTCTGTGTCTGAGATGTGCCTCTGGTGAACTCCCAGGGCCTCTGCCTCCTCTCCTGCTCCTCACCACTGCTGAGCTTGTGGAAAGTGCAGGCAAGATGATCAAATTCCTTGTGACTCAGGCAGAGAGGGAGACTTGCCCACAGCCCTGGCCACGGACCTGCAGCATCAGCTTTGGGACCCCTGGGAGCTGGTTAGAAATGCTGATGCTCTGGTTCCAGCTCAAACCTTGTGCATCGACCTTCGAATTATAGTGAGCCCCCAACCAGTGGGCCTGCACGTTGCCGCTGGAGAAGCTCCAGGCTCAGCCCTGCAGAGTTTTGCATCATCTCTATCCCCTCCTATTCCTTTCACCCCCAGTTCTGGACTTCCAGCTGCACCCCAAATCCCTAGGGCTATTCAGGCCCCCATGAGGGAGGTGGGGAGCAGGCAGGTCCAGACTCCCCATCCCTGCTCTAATGAAAGCAGTATCACGTTTTTTGTTTTATTCGACAGGGTTCTGCATAAGATTAATTTGCTAAAGTAGAGAAGTCAGCAAGTCCTTGTCCCAACTAATGTTCACTTTGGAGAATACTGGAGGCTGGTAGGGCCTGAGGCAGCAGAGGCGGTGGCTGCAGGGAGCTGCAGGAACCCAGGCTCACTGCCTTACATCCACAACTGACAATCCCCTAGCTTCCTTTGGAGGAAGCTAACGCCATGGAGTCTCATCTCCAGGTGCATTTGACACCGTGATTTCTGCTTAGACAGTGCTGGTTTTAGGTGATTTCAATGCATGTATTTAGTGATTGAATGTTTACTGCTCGCCAGGCACTGATCTGTGTTGGGAACACCCCACTGGTGACAACCAGTCACCTTTCCTCCTGCAGGCTGTGTCTTAGTGCCGGAGACAGACAAAAACCACACAAGACAGATGGTGCGTCAGTGGACACATCTGCTCCAGAGAAAAAAGGGGACGGGGGCTTCCTGGAAAAGGAAGAAGGTGGAAGGCCCCACGGGTACAATTACATTGAGCAGAAGAGGAAGAGGTGAGGGTATGAGTCCAGGGAAGAGATGTCCAGGCAGAGGGAAGAGCCAGTGCAGGGGCCCTGAGGTCAGAGCATCCTAGTGTTTGCCAAACCTGGAGGCTGGGCAGAGCATCCTGGCTGGAGTGAGGGGAGGCGGCAGGAAGGACACCAGGAGAGTGGGCAGCACGGGTTCATGGGAGCAGCTGGTCCAGCCTAGCAGATGCAGCTGGAGGCCCCAGCCATGCCCCTCTGAACGCACCGTGTGGCTCACGCCAGCGGCTTCTTTCCTGCAGTCTCTGAGGGCCTTCTCTGACTACAGGAGCAAACTTGAGATTCGTAAGGGGCTGGCCAAAAGGGCTAGAGAGGAGGGCGCCTAACTCACTCCCATCTTGCCCAGGGCATTCCTGGTTTCAGCATTGAAAGTCCCACATCCCAGACAACCCCTCAGTGCCAGGCAACCCAGGACAGCTGGTCACCCTACGAAGAGCTGATGTCCCCAGAGCAGCCCTCCAGCAATGAAGGTCAAGAACAGGTGGCCAGGTGCAATGGCTCATGCCGGTAATCCCAGCACTTTAGGAGGCCAAGAGGGGCAAATCGCTTTGAGCTCAGGAGTTTGCGACTAGCCTGACCAACATGGTGAAATGCTGTATCTACAGAAAATACAAAAATTAGCTAGGTGTTGGTGGCTCGCACCTGTAGTCCCAGCTACTAGGGAGGCTGAGGCTGAAGAATTGCTTGAGCCCAGGAAGCAGAGATTGCACCACTGCACTCCAACCTGGGTGACAGAGTGAGACCCCATCTCAAAAAAAAAAAGAAAGAATGGGTGTAGAAACGCCAGCTCCCTGCCCCATACATGGATGACTCTGAGGCACGTTCTAGTCGCGTCTGGGGTCCCCAGCAGGCACCCCACTCTTTATTGCCTTCCCCACCCTGCCTTACTTCCCCATTCCCTCACCTGTGTTCCCTGGGAGCGCCTCCCTCCCCTTAAACTATTTGTACTCAATTCCTTGCTTCAGGCTCTACTTCTGAGGAATCCAATCTAAAACACAAGGAAGAAGGGCTCATGAATATTTGGAGGGTCTAGGCCACCACTTTGAGCTGCCCCTGACTTATCAGGAAGGTTCTTGGAATTTTGGGCTGTCCTTGTCATGAGGCCCCTCCAGCCCTGTGCAAAGTCCTGGCCTTGAGTCGGAGCCCATCACAGCTGAGAAGCAGGAGTATGGTGCCTCCCGAGCACTGAGGTCACCCCGACTGCTCTGCCATGGCCACCTCGCCCTCTGACCCCTTCCGCAGCCCGTCCTCAGCGGGAGATGGCCAGGTCACAGCTCTGGCGAGCCGTCTGTGTCCTCAGGCGCACTGCTGGGAACCCCTGGGCTAGGGGGTGGCTCCTGCCCGCTGCCAGGCTATCTGACGCCCAGCCAGTATCCCAGTGCTGACTCTGGCCGGCCTGCCTGCCTGGCGTGGCTTCCGGCCTGTCCTGAGCTGCTTGGTCTGGAGCCTGGGGGCTGACCTTGGCCCGTCAGCCTGGCCTGCACTTGCTCTGTTTCCTTTCCCCGGCTCTGCCGATGTTGACCTCAACTTGCTTTCTTGGCCTTCAGCCCCTGGCCTCCCTCTGTCCATTGCCAGGGGAAGGCCAGATGAGATGATCAACTTAGCAGGGCAGCCTGCGGCCCTTTTCTGTGCTGTGACCTGGCAGGGGCTTTGGTTCAGCCAGTTACACATGGGCCAGTGTGGCCTTCCCCAGCCAGCCAGGTGGCCCCTGCTGTTCTGTGCCAAGCCTGGGGGGTGCCGTGTGATCACATCCCCTAGAAACGATGGCCACTGGAGCACAACTTGCCACACACCAGACAGAGGTGTCCAAGAGCCATGCCTCACACCTTCAGCCACCTCCCGCATTCACAGCAAAACTCAAACCTTCCTCCAACCAGCCCAGACCCTGGCACTCGCTGCTGGGAGCTGCAGGAAAACCTGTCTTCACTCAGTTCTAACTTTAACGAGCTTTCCAGAATCCCTTTACCATCACCTGAATTTCATCCTGCACCAACATCAGCTCACCGAAAGTTCTTTTTTTCTCCAACTAACCTCACTGAATTGGCTAAACAACAATTTTGTTTTTCTGGTCATGACCATGAAAGAATGACTCGAGGCCAGGCACGGTGGCTCACACCTGTAATCCCAGCACTTTGGGAGGCCGAGGCGGGTGGATTACGAGGTCAGGAGATCAAGACCACCCTGGCTAACATGGTTGAAACCCTGTCTCTACTAAAAA
>NW_012098098.1:1962169-1963747 GCF_000951045.1 Mandrillus leucophaeus
AAAAAAAAAAGAAAAAGAAAGAAAGAAAAAGAACAATAATTGTTACCATTTTTCTTTAACTTTTAGGTTCAAGGGTACATGTGCTGGTTTGTTACATAGGCAAAATGTGCTGGTTTGTTATATAGGCAAACTGTGCCATGGGGGTTTGGCGTACAGGTAATTTTGTCACCCGGGCTGGGCGCGGTGGCTCACGCCTATAATCCCAGCACTTTGGGAGGCCGAGGCGGGCGGATCACTTGAGGTCAGGAGTTCAAGACCAGCCTGGCCCACATGGTGAAACCCCCATCTCCACTAAAAGTACAAAAATTTGTACTTTTACAAAATTTTGCCACGTGGTGGCAGGTGCCTGTGGTCCCAGCTACTTGGGAGGCTGAGGCAGGAGAATTGCTTGAACCCGGGAGGCAGAGGTTGTAGCGAGACAAGATGGTGCCACTACACTCCAGTCTGGGCAACCGTATGAGACTCCATCTCAGAAAAAAAAAAAAAAGATAATTTTGTCACCCGGGTAATAAGCATAATGCAATAAGCATAATGCCGAATAGGAATGGTCCTGCTCTGCTCCCTCCTCCCACTCTCCTCCCCCCGTCCTCCCACAGTGCTGTCCCAGTGGCTGCTGTTCCCTCATAGCGTCCGTGTGTTCTCACCACTGAGCTCCCACTTAAAAGTGGGAACATGTTTCCATTGCTCAGTGTTTACGAGTGCCATGTCCAGTTTCAGTTAATGCTCGTAACATCCCTCAGAGGGGAGCTGCATACTGTCCCCATTTTACAATTGAAGAAACGGGGCTCAGAGAGGTTAAGTTACTTGCCCAAGAGCACACAGCAAGCCTCAGACCTACACCTTCCAGGGGGCCAGAGGTGCCCTGGGTGACTCATTCTGGAATATCTGAGGTTCCTTTTGGAATCAGCATTTTTTGACCCTTCTGTCTTCTTGTGGGTTTTGTTTTTCCAAATCAAAACCAGTTGTTGTTGTTGTTTTGATTTAGTTGGGTCCTGGTAAGACTTCCCCAAAGCAGGAAACGATGTCTTTCCAGAATACATGAAAACTGTTTACACCACAGTTGTCCAATGCTGTAACAGGAAATAAATCATATAGAATGACGCTGAAGAGCTGAAATGAATCTGTGTGGGCAGCTGAGTTTAACCCCAAAATTGATTCCAGCTCTTTTGAAAACATCTTTCCTCTCTTTTTACATGTTTGTTTCCACTTTATTTTTTCTTGCACTAATTGTCCAGACCAGGCTTTCTGAGAGGCTGAGCCACATGATTCTGCTAACCCTCGTTTTCAGAAGGGCCACCCGGCTCACGGCTCTCTTTATTCAGGCAAAGCCGTCAAGGCCCCGGTGAGTGTTGTCCAAATGTCTTGTAGTTCATCAGGGTTCTCCACATCAGGATTCCAGATGTGGGGGTCCCCTCCCATAGAGAGACCACAGGCCATTCTGTCAGCCTGGGCCCCCGAAACCCCTCCCTGTTAGGATCCCCAACACCCTGACCTCCTGAATCTAGGAGGCTCAGAAGTCTGAATTTAGATACACACCCCATTTTAGACTCCCTGCTCTCTCCCTCTCTTTTTTTTTTT
>NW_012098098.1:1964105-1967382 GCF_000951045.1 Mandrillus leucophaeus
CCTGCTGTCTTAAAGAAAACCTGGGCAGGCCAGGCGTGGTGGCTCACGCCTGTAATCCCAACACTTTGGGAGGCTGAAGCAGGAGGATCACCTGAGGTCAGGAGTTCGAGACCAGCCTGGTCAACTGGGTGAAACCCTATCTCTACCAAAAATGCAAAAATTAGCCAGGCATAGTGGTGGGATCCTGTAATCCCAGCTACTCAGGAGACTGAGGCAGGAGAATCGCTTAAACCCGGGAGGCAGAGGTTGCAGTGAGAGACCCACAGCCTGGGTGACAAGAGTGAGACTCTGTCTCAAAAAAGAAAAAAAACAAAACACCTGAGCAGACAGAATCATGTTCCACAATTCCTTGAGCCCAGGTAGGAGCTGAGGCCTCTGTGTGAGTGAGTTCACAGAGGAAAGGGTTCTTGGGATGATGGAGGACTCTGGCCACCCCTGACCCCAGCTCAGCACAGCCCAGCCCAGTGGCCAGCAATGCCTGGCCCAGAGAACAAAGCTCTGAAGGTTTAAGAGCGGCTAAAGAGCTATGAAAAGTGGTCACCTGCAGCTTGCAAAGTTGTTGCAACTTCAACCAATGACTTTTACTTGTTTCTACTTCCCTGTACCCAAAACATGAAAAATACATGGAGGGAGAGGTAGGGATTGTGTCAGTCACATGTTCCAAACCCGTTTACATCAGGAGAAACTGAGTAAAGAAAAACCCTGTATCTGGGTTTCCAGTTATCCATCCATCTATTCAAAAAAAAATTTTTTTTTTGATACAGGGTCTTCCTCTGTCGCCTAGGCTGGAGTGCAGTAGCCCAATCTCTGCTCACTGCAACCTCCGCTTCCCGGGTTCAAGCGATTCTCCTGCCTCAGCCTCCCGAGTAGCTGGGATTACAGGCTCCTGCCACCACGCCCGGCTAATTTTTGTATTTTCAGTAGAGATGGGGTTTTACCATGTTGGCCAGGCTGGTCTCAAACTCCTGACCTCAAGTGATTCACCCTCCTCGGCCTCCCAAAGTGCTGGGCTTAGAAGTGTTAGCCACCACACCTGGCCTATTCAACAAATTCTTTACGGAGCTTCCACCATATGCAAGGTGTGGACAGGCAGGAACTGAACACACGCAGCCCTGCCCACCCGGGGCTGACAGCAGGGGAGACAGACCATGTGACTATCGAAGAAACCAGAGCCAGAAAATAGGTGAGCAATAAAAGCAGATTTTATTGAGGAACTGTTGAGAAGTAAGGGAAGAGACCTCGGTGTAGACCTGGGCTCCGTTCTGAATACAGCGGTGTTGAGTGGGGATGTCGCCTGGAGCAGGGGTTCAGTGGATGGAAAATGGCTAAGAGGAGGTCAGGCATGGTGGTTCATGCCTGTAATGCCAGCACTTTGGGAGGCCAAGGCAGGTGGATCACTAGAGGTCAGGAGTTCAAGACCAGCCTGGCCAACATGGTTAAACCCTGTTTCTACTAAAAATACAAAAATTAGGCAGGCTTGGTGGAACACACCTGTAATCCCAGCTACTTGGGAGGCTGAGGCAGGAGAATCGCTTGAACCTGGGAGGCGGAGGTTGCAGTGAGCTGAAATCGCACCACTATGCTCCAGCTAAGATGATAGCGTGAGACTCTGTCTCAAAAAGAGAAAATGACTAAGAGGAAACAGTAGGTGTGGGGGACGTTCTGGCTAAACCGACGTAACAGGCCTCTTGCTGAAGGCAGGCCAGGTGAACAGACATCCCCGAGGGGCAGTGCCGGGCGAGGAACTGATCACATTTCGGGGGTTGGGGAGTTTTGCTAAATTGACTGCGTTCTCACTAAAACTGGACAAAGTCAGGACAAGTGCAGAAGCCCCCAGGCCAAGGCCTCCTGGAGAAGAGGGTTTGGAGGATCCTGACCAAAGCTTGGTCGAGGAGAGGGTCTTTGTCATGATTACTGGGGGCTCTGACCCCATTTAGGAAGACAGGGACTGTGCCCATGAGATCTGAAGCAGGGAAGGGCGTTCTTGAGGCAAGAAGGCTGGGGTGGAATTCCAGACAAAGGCAATAGCACAAGGGCGGGGTGAGCCGAGGTCTGGAGAGATGGCCTGCGGCGATGCCCCACGTGCCTAACGGAATGTTCTGGAATACCCTGCACACGCACAGTCTCCACCATGCTCTCTAGGCCTGGCCTTGCATCAGACAGGGACTGAGTGAGAGCTACCTCAAAGGTGATATTTCCACCAGAGCCCCAGCCTCCATGCCCACCTTGCTAGCCTCGGCCTGTGGGGGCTGCCCCTCTCCACAGGTTCTCGTCCCTGTTGGCGAAGGGCAGCGTTCCCACAGCGGAGAACCATCGGTGGAGATTGGGAAATACAGTAACTTGTTCCAGATGTCCGGAGCAAATCCAGGCCGGGCTTCTCCAAGGAACTGTTTGGCTTTCTGAAGTTTACAAACAGCAGGATGAGGGGCCCTCCTGAGAGGTGGCCGGGACCGCCCCGTGTGTGATCATGTGCGTGAGGGGGGCTCAGGGCTGGGGAATGCCATCCAGTGTCGCCTGAAGTCCACACACAGAGCCTAGGGCCCATGTCCATGCTTCCCCACCGGTGGACGCCAGCCTGGGAAACCCCTGTAGGACCAGCTGCCCCAGCCTCTGGAGGCCTCTGGCAGGTGGGAGGTGCCCGCGAAAGGCTGGAGGGGGCTGGAGGAGGTGAGTCGCATCCACTCCCCCAGTTCCCTCTCTGCAGGGCAGCATGGGCCAGCTGCGTCCCGTGTCCCCAACCTCACCCTCGGGCCTCGGCGCTGGCCGCTCCTGCCATTGCCGGCCCTGGTGCTGCCCCTGCACTGCCTGCGGTGTCCTGGAGCCCACCCATCCCTGCACCTGTGTGCACAGTCCTTTTACTGAGCGCTCCCTCAATTATCCCAACTTGAGTGTGCGTGTGGGGCCTACTCTTCCCAGCCCCCCTTCCCCAGTAAGTGGCTTTTACCTGTGCCTTGATGAGCACCTGGAGCCAAACCCAGGGACACTTAACTCTGCCACAGCCCTGGTTCCAAACCGGAGCTGCAGCAGGAGCTGAGCGCGGCTCCTTCGCGCCTTCCTGCCGTGCGTGTTCCTCACCGCTGAGGCTTCCTCCTTCAGCTCCCAAACCATGTCCATTTTTAGACAGGGACTTTCTAGAATGTGCTTCTGAAAGGTACCTATGTGGTGAGGGGCTAAGCATGAAATAGAGACAAGGGCATGAGTGTAGAAGCCAGGCAGACCCGACTCACTCCTTACTCCCCATGACCTGGGCATCTGTGGGTCTGCGCTCTCCCCCTAG
>NW_012098098.1:1969732-1972230 GCF_000951045.1 Mandrillus leucophaeus
CCGGCTAGTTTTTTGTATTTTTTTTTAGTAGAGACGGGGTTTCACCGTGTTAGCCAGGATGGTCTCGATCTCCTGACCTCGTGATCCGCCCGTCTCGGTCTCCCAAAGTGCTGGGATTACAGGCTTGAGCCACCGTGCCCGGCTTGTGTTTTGTTTTTTAGAGACAGAGTCTTGCTCTGTTGCCCAGGCTGGAGTGCAGTGGTGTGATCATAGCTCACTGCAGCCTCAACCTCTTGTTTTTGGAGAGACAAGGGTCTTGCTATGTTGCCCAGGTAGATCTTGAACTCTTGGCCTCAAGTCATCCTCCCACTTCAGCCTCCCAAAGTGCTGGGGTTACAGGAGTAAGTCACTACACTCAACCCACTGTGGCAGTTTTAAAATATGTTCTCACGTTTTTTGACCTCCTCCCTTTAAAAGGTGGAGCCTAATTCCCGTCCCCTTAAGTATAGGTCACACACAGTGGTGGCTTCTAATGAATAGAACATGGTGGGAGGGATGCCGTGTCACCTCTAAGGCTAATCTTACAAGGGCCAGCCTGTGTCTGGCTCCCTCTCTTAGCTCCCTCGCTCTGGGGAAGCCACAGCCATGTCGTGAGAACGCTCAGACAGCCCATGGGGTGGCCCACGCAGAAGGCAGCTGAGGCCTCCTGCTAAGGCCAACACAGACACAGCAGTTGTGGGAGTGGCCACCCTGGAAGTGGGTCCTCTGGTTGTGATCAAGTCCTCAGGCCAACATCCTGACCCTGGGAAACCCAAGCCAGAACTGCCCCCACTGAGCCATTCCCAAATACCTGGTCCACAGAGACCATGACAAACAGCAAATGTTTATGACTCCGTTTTAGGGTGATATGTGCCACAGCCATTGATAACTAATACCCCCACCCCCACCCATTCTTCCCTCAGCAGCTGGAACCATCCTTTCAGAGATCCCTCCCATTCTACCAAAAACCCTTACGGCTCTTGTGGTTTCTGGAACAAAATCCAGATTTCTTGTTCTGACTCACATGGCCCCAACTTATCCCTCTGGGCTTGTCTCTTATCTCCTTCAGACACACATACCCCAACTTTAAGCTCCTGGAAGGAATTTTCAGGTTCCCCTAATCACATTTTGTGTGTCAATCTTGCCTGGAATGCTTCTTTCTATCTTTCACCAATTCCTATTTATTATTTGAATAAATGACCTCCTCCAGGAAGTCCTTCCTGAGTCAGTCCTGACTTCAGATCCTGCCCCCACTTTCACAGCACCTCACAGAATTCCATCTTGGATCATTCATCACATCAACTCCAGTGGTTCTTGACCAGTGTGAGGGTGGGTGCTGGAAATGTGGCGGGGGGGATGGTTGTCACAATAATACCGAACAGAAGAGAACTGTGCCACGCCCACCGCCAGCAGCACCTGCTGTTGAGAAACTCCACTGTGTTCTCACGACTCTGAGTGGGCTGGACCAGGCCAAGGTTTGCACAGTAAATGTCTGCAGGGGCTAGAGGGGTTCCTGAAAGGAATCACAGAGGACAGGCTGGTTGGAGAACAGGGAGCGGGGGTACTGTGGAGGAATGGAGTGCCCTTCCCATGCCAAGAGCTGCTGGTTCAAGTTTATGAAATGCAATGCTTGTCTACTCTAAGGGACTAGGATGCCTTGAAGAAAAGGCTGACTCCAGGGCTAGCAGGAAAAAAGAGGAGCTGAGAACATCTTATTGCCCCAGAAAGAAAGTTTCCAAAGAATAATGGTACATTCAAAAAGAAGCCAGCCTGCCCCAATCTGGAACAATTTGAACTTCAAAATAAATATAGTAAGGAATTATAACCCACTAAATAAAATAAGATTCTTGAGTCCATGCTGACACAAACAAATGAAAGAATAAACAATGAGAAAGAAGGGAAAGTTCTCTTATAAAGAAAGCTCCTTTTTAACAGCTAATATATCTGCCAACTAACAAATTCATCAGTGATATGGTTTGGCTCTGTGTCCCCACCCAAATCTCATGTTGAATTGTAATTCCCAGTGTTGGGGGAGGCACCTGTTGGGAGGTGATTGGATCGTGGGGGCGGATTTCCCCCTTGCTGTTCTTGTGATAGTGAGTTCTCATGAGATCTGATGGTTTAAAAGTGTGTGGCACTCCCTCCTCACTCTTTCTCTCTTGCTGCCATGTAAAGAAAGTGTTGGCTTGCGCTTTACCTTCTGCCATGACTGTAAGCTTCCTGAGGCCTCCCAGCCATGCTTCCTATTAAGCTTGCAGAACTGTGAGTCAACTAAACCTCTTTTCTTCTTAAATGACTCAGTCTCAGGTAGTTCTTTATAGCAGTGTGAGAACACACTAATACAGTTAGGGATGATGGAATCACGCATGCTAACAACTAGTGATTTTTTTTTTTTTAAACAGGGTGTCATTCTGTCACCCAGACTGGAGTGTGGTGGCACCATCACACCTAACTGCAGCCTTGATTTGCTGGGCTCAAGTGGTCCCCCGACCTCAGCCTCCCAAGTAGCTGGAACTACC
>NW_012098098.1:1973733-1974756 GCF_000951045.1 Mandrillus leucophaeus
GGGTCAGAAGGGAATGTGGCCAGTTTAACTCTGTGGACGGCCCAAAAACCAACCAGGAAGAAGCTGCACGCCTCAGAGCCTCGCTGCCAGGCAGGATTCAGAATGACGCTGGGGATGTTCGTGTAGTCCTGGCCATTTCAGGCTCCATAGGCCCAGCAGGCCAGGCCCCAGCATCAGCACACATTTACAAAGGGGGAAACTGAGGCTCCCAGGGTTTTTCCCGTGCCCGATGCTAACAGAGGTAGCAGGTATTTCCCTCTCCTTCCATATTCAGAATAAAATTGTTAAGATGCTTTTCCTGGCTGGGCACCATGGCACAGTGCCTGTGGTCCCAGCTCCCTGGGGGACTGAGGAGGGAGGATCACTTGAGCTGCTGAGGTCGAGGCTGCAGTGAGCCATGATCACGCCACTGCACTCCAGCCTGGGCAACAGAGCAAGACCCCGTCTCAAAAAAAAAAAAAAAAAAAAGATGATTTTCCTTCCCAAAGCATGTACACCGTGTGTGTTGTGGATAACGCTGGTGACCCACAGAGTTCCCCATGGATCTCTCTGTTCTATTTTTCCCGTGGCCAGCACCTGCAACAGTCCTCCCAGGGGCTGCCTTCAGGCTACAGCAGACACCTGGCCGAAGTCCCTCTGGGTCACTCTGTGGCCTGAGGCTGCAGGGTCAGAGGTCCAGCTCCCTCGCCTGAGGCCTGCCTCCCGCTTGCCTGCCCACAAATCAGGCTGGGGCCGGGCTGGGGCTGGGCTGGGGCTGAAATGGGGCCCTGGCCAGGCTTTCTCTGGTCCTGAGCCTGTCTTGCTTCTGCACCCAAAGCCCTCCAGGCTGGGGCACTCCCACGGTGCCTGCACACAGGTCCTCACCTGGGGCTGTGCCTCTGGGGCCTCCCACCTGAGATAGGTACAGGGACTCTACCCCAGTGCCTTGCACTGTAGCACATAAGTGGTAGTGCTGATTTCCTCAGTCACTCAGCGGATACTGACTAAGCATTGACCGTGTGCCGGCCAGGACTCCACAGGTGC
>NW_012098098.1:1978341-1979703 GCF_000951045.1 Mandrillus leucophaeus
TTGATTTGCTGGGCTCAAGTGGTCCCCCGACCTCAGCCTCCCAAGTAGCTGGAACTACCACCACACCATCTAGTTTTTTTTTTTTTTTTTTTGGATAAAGAGGCCATCTCACCATGTTGCCCAGGCTGATCTCGAATTCCTGGCCTCAAGCAATCTTCCTGCCTCAGCCTCTCAAAGTTCCGGGTTTACAGGCATGAGCCACCGTGCCTGGCCAACAATTTTTTGAGTGACAGGATATTTACAGTCTCGAAATGTTTCCCCACAGATTATTTATTATTTACAAAGGGGGAAATAGTGACTTTTCAGTGGATACGCACTTAAGTGATCAAAACTGACATGATCAAAATTGGCACAAACCCACATCACGGGCCTCCTGATACCATGCCCTGAGGAGGACATAACCCCATTTCTGTGCTGTTCCTAAAATGTGCAGCCTAAGTCTCAGCGAGAGACAAGCTCAAACTGAAGGACATTCTACAAAATAACTTGTTCATGTGCTATGAAAATGTGAGCATGATGGAAGATGGAAAAGGAGTGGGGTGGAAGGTGTGGGCAAAGAACTAAAGGAGCCTAAAGAGACTTGACAACTAGACCCGTGTGGTGATCCTGGATTCGATTTTAGGTTCAAAAGAGAAAAGAAAATACAGCTATAAAGGACATTATGGGGACAGTCGATGACTTTCAAGCACAAACTAGATTATGAACTAGAACAAAAATGGAGATAACGCAATTGCGGTAACGTGATTTCCTGAGTTTGGTGATTATATGTGGTTATGTTAAGAGAACATCCCTGTTTTCAGAAATTGCTCACTGAAGGATTTATAGATAAGAGGCTGTTGGCCAAGGAGGAACTTGGCCTCTCTCCAGGGACTGTGTCTTCTTCTTGGGGCTGACTGCCATTCATTTAGGAAGCTCTCCTCCAGCCCAAAGAGGCCTAGGGCAGGCTTCCTGCCTGCTGCCTGCTCAGCTGTGACCTGCGCCCTGACACTGGCTTTTCATTCAAGACTCGTCTGTAAAAGAGAGCCTGGCCCCCTGCTCTGGCCTGTTTTAGCCGCCATTGGTCCTCTGCCATCTGTGTGTGATTTTCCCACACGTTCACCTCTCATTATCAAGAAGCAGGTGGGGTTCGGGCGCGGTGGCTCATGCCTGTAATCCCAGCACTTTGAGAGGCCGAGGCAGGTGGATCACTTGAAGTCAGGAGTTCAAGACCAGTCTGACCAACATAGCAAAACCCCATCTCCACTAAAAATACAAAAATTAGCCGGGTGTGGTGACGCACGCCTGTAATCCCAGGTACTCGGGAGGCTGAGACAGAAGAATCACTTGAATCTGGGAGGCGGAGGTTGCAGTGAGCCAAGATCG
>NW_012098098.1:1981180-1998869 GCF_000951045.1 Mandrillus leucophaeus
GTTTTGTCTGTGTGTGTGTGCATGTGCATGTGGCTGTGTGGTTTTGTCTGTGTGTGTGTACGTGTCTGTGTGGTTTTGTGTGTGCATGTATGCCCCAGGTGCATCTCTATCTCCATGTGTGTGGCGGGGTGTGCCTCTCTCTGATGTTTCTACAGGGGAGGAGCAGGTATCAGGTCACAGAGGTGCTAAGTCGCAGAACTGGGGTCTAAGCCCGAGTCTTAGAACGTCCTGAGGCTCTCCACCAACCCGTGCCCCCGAGAAAGGAAGCGTGAATTCTCCACCACGGGTGGGGCCTGCGTATCCCTTAGTTTGTATCTGATGCCTGCCAAAAGAGCTCTGGGAGACTTATTTAGATAGATTCTTATCAACCCTCCGGGCACACATAAAGGAAGCACAAGTGAAATGGATGGATTACAGAATGTCCTAAACTTCTTCACTTTTGGAGTCCGACTCTCTGAATCACTCCCTAACTCTGAGTGATCGAGGTCCCTGTTTTCTCGGTGCCCCCGACAGTATGAGCACAGCATCAACTCTTGAAGAGTTGCTCCACTCAAGGGCTAAACATTTGCTGCTTAAACTGGCTTTGCAATTACTGTATTTCACCAAATATGAGCTGCCACTGCAGGCGAGGAGCATCCCGATCTCAGAAACATTAAAATTACTTCAGTTTGATAAAAAGAGAAAGTGGCCTGGACTCCTTTTGACTCCCACATCCAACCAACACCTCCTTTAACTTTCTGCACAACCATGTAATTATCTTCCCAGCTATCCTGGCCCTCTCCTTCTCCCTCCAGGTAGCCATCGGCTCCTTGTTCTCTGAAGAGAAGGATGTCCTGCCTCAGGCCTTCGTACATGCTGTTCCTTCCACCTGCACACTATTCCTGAGTCCCACATGACTCCCTCTCTCCCACTGTCCTGGTCTCTGTTCAAATGTCACCTCAGGGCCACCGAGCTGCACAACCTCTGCGGTGCCGTGCCCATCACCCTTCACCCCCTGCCTCGGCTGGGCCCATTCCTCACAAGCCAAAGGAATGATACTCTAATGGTGGAATTTCAGGCCAAGTAGGAAAATACGTGTGTGTGTATGAAGAAACGGGAAAAGAACCCTTATCTGAGACCTTAAGTTATGATTTAATTGATTAATTTTTAGTCATTGATTTATTAAATTATTAAATAACAAATGAAATCAATTGTATTAATTTCTTAGGAGTAAATTGTTTTTCTACTACACTCCAGCCTGGACAGCAGAGCCAGACCCTATCTCTAAAAAACTGATATAAATCTATTACCAATGTAGTAATTGCTATTTAACAATGAATTCCACCAACTGAGGGTGCTGGGCCAGGCATGGTGTGAACCTAAAGAGCCACACCCTTATGATCTACTGGGCCTAGTAGGGTCTGACCCTGTGACCTGTCTGGGCCCACCCCCAGCGCCTGCTGCTGCAGCCACACCAGCCTTCCCCCAGCTGCCACACAGCCTTTGCTTCCTGACCACCTTCAAGCACTCCTAGATCTTGGGCCCCTAGGCCAGCTCGGTCCTAGGGTGATTGCACTTTTCCTGCCTTTGGGCAGCAGGTGATGTATCAGTCAGGACTGGCTACATCGTGCTGCTGTGACAAACAAACCCCAAATCCCGGTGGCTGAAGACAGTAAGGATATGTTTGTTTCTTGCTCATTTTCTGTCAGAGGCCAGCAGGGGAGTTCTACTCATCACGGACACTAGGGGGCCCTAGCTCAGGGAGTAGCCACATCCCAACAGTTGCCAGCAGCCGTGCCAGAGGGGCTTACGCTGGTGAGTAAATGCTCCAGCTTGGGCAGGGACGCATGTCTCTTCTGCTCACATGCTTCCCCAGCTACCTGTAGGAGAATGACAATGAGTGCCACGTCCCCTCAAAAGGGGCAGAAAGTCTAATCCTAATCCTACCAGGTGTATAGAAGAGAGACAACCAGAAATATTTGGTGCCCAGCACTAACATCTATACCAGGCAGCCTTCCGCCAGCATCCGGTGCAATACGGCTTCCTGAGCAGCTCCTAGTTGCCAGGCACTGCACTGGGCGTGGGGAACCAGCAGTGAAGACAGACAGTGGACAAGCCGGGACAGAACTCGTGACTTCGCTGCACGGATGGCACCTGCTGCAGGGAGAATGCTGGGCTCCAGGACGTCGAGCAGGGTCCGGTGACTTCATGGAGGGGTTTAGAAAGGCTCCTCACTTTGGGATCAGTGTTTCAGGTAAGGCCTAAAGGGTGACTAGGAGTTCTCTGGGTGAAGATGAGTGGAACAGCCTTTTAAGAAGTGGGCAGGACCAGGCACAGTGGCTCACACCTGTAATCCCAGCACTTTGGGAGGACGAGGCAGGCAGATCACCTGGGGTCAGGGAGTTCAAGACCAGCCTGGACAACATGGTGAAACCCCATCTCTATTAGAAATATAAAAATTAGATGGGCACGGTAGCTCACGCCTGTAATCCCAACCCTTTGGGAGGACAAGGCTGGCGGATCACCTGAGGTCAGGAGTTCGAGACCAGCCTGGACAACATGGTGAAACCCCATCTCTATTAGAAATACAAAAATTAGCTGGGCATGGTGGCAGGTACCTGTAATCCCAGCTACTTGGGAGGCTGATGCAGGACAATCGCTTGAACCCGGGAGGTGGAGGTTGCAGTGAGCTGAGATTATACCACTGCACTCCAGCCTGGGCAACAAGAATGAAACTCCGTCTCAAAAAAAAAGAAGAATTGTGCAGAACATGTGCAAAAGACCTGTGGCTGCAGGAAATACCATCTTTTCCAGCAACTGTGAGGAAGCCAGCGTGGCTGGAACACAGAGCACAGAGGAGAATAAGATGGAGCTGGAGAGGTCAGCGGCCAGATCATTCACAGCTTTGTACACAGGCCTGTGCGCCCAGCCCTCATCCTGAGAGCCATGGGGAGCCATAGAGAGTTTACAGGGCAGCCACGATGTGGTTCTGAGCAGCACCCTCTGGTGGCCTTTTAGGGAATGGCATGCTTAACGCACACTGCTGTCTGGCCAGTCCTGGGCTTGATTCTAAGCCTTCCTTGCAGCCCTTCAGAGAATGCCCATCCCATTAATGCTGGGTGGACACCGCTCACAAAAGGCAATAACCAAGTCTCCAGCTGGCAGGGGACATCTGAGATGGCACACCACCAAGTCATGCTCTCCAGGAGACACCAGACAGGCCAGTGCTACACGGAGCAGACCCAGACGGCAGAAGGTCTGGCTAGCCTGGGTTTTCTCCAATGAGCGCCTGGCTGGGACCTGACTTCAGAGGTTGAGCAAGGGGAGGGAATGGAATCCTGATCCCCTTAACCTTCCTGCAGTGCTCTGGTGAATGTCAGGCCTCAGGCAGGCAGCCAGCCAATGGGCAGAGAGGCCGAGAAGGTGACTCCAAAGCATCCTTATCTGGGAAGGGAGATAAACTCCACCAGCCAGACAAAGGGGGCCCCAAGGCCAGGGCCTCCCTCACATGCCTGTGGCCTGTTTCTGCTTGAGACTGCATCATAGGCTGCAGGCCCTTATCAGTCATGGCCTGGGGACTTCCCGAAGTACAGCCTGCCAGCAAAAGGCTGCCATCAACTATTTTCTTCTTCATTTCAGACAGGATGAATTGAGTCACCTGACCTTTTCTGGAAAGAGGCAAGAGAAGGAATTTTTTCTCCTTCAGTAAAAGACACTCGGACGCATGCCCAGTGTCATGGTGCAAAAGGGTCAGGAAACCGAGTCCCCTCCCATCCCAAAGCCCCATTTCCCTTCCACATTGCTGGTGTCTTTTGTCCTTCCAGAGAGCCCCGGCACAGAGCAGCAAATATGAGCCTAGTGATTCTTGGAGAGGGCTGTGTCCCATGAATGGACTGCCACTCGCTGGCTGCTGGCTTTATGTCTAGAGGCAAAGGATGTTATGAAATAGCTCCGGAATTTTCTTTTGGGGTCCCCTAGCGCTGCCAGCACCTCTTCTCCTATCACAACCAGGCCCTGAAATGAAGCTTCTTGCTCAGGGAAGAGAACAGGTACAGAGGAATCCACACCCAGCTTTGAGCATCCAAATAAGGGTTTTTAAGGTTTAAGTCTTTGATGAGCCAGTGGTCTTGAAAGCCAGGCTTTCGTGGAATCCCCAGAGTCACACGTGACCTGACCACGGTGGAAATCAGGGGACACATGCAAGATGCAGCCCTGGGGACAGAAAGGCACACCAGCAAGGAGGCGGCTGCCAGAGGGACTTGGGGGAGGTGACAGAGGTGACAGAGGTGACTTCTTGCTACGGCCCCACCAGGTGGCGAGATGGAGATGGGGAAAGCAAACAAAAACCACACAAACAACAAAGAAAACCTGCTCTCAGGCCCACCTAACGACCAGTGCCCTTTTGTAGAGAAGCCCTGCCAGGTTTTGAACTTCAAGCAGGTCCATGGGGGGAGAAAAGGGCCCAGTCCCATGGAAATTTCCTAGTAGGGTTTATTTTGAAGCAAAGGTTTGGCAGACGTGACCCAGTCTCCTTGGCTAGACAGGGCCTCTTTGAAAAGAGTCAAAAACAGCAGAAAGATGGGAAATGGTCCTAGAGTGAACTGGTTTTAGTGGAATCCTCTTCTTCCAAAAAGAACCGCCAGAGGCCAGCCCAGGCCTCCCTTGCTTTACAGAATTCAACTCAACTCACCTGTGGCCCGATGAGTTTGGCGAGTCAGCTCACCCTAATTCCCCAAACCTGTGCATGTTACCTGACGTGGCAAAAGGAACTTTGCAGGTGGGATGAAGGGAGGGTAGCCCGGGTCATCCAGGTGGACCTAATCAAGTCGCACGAGTCTTTAGAATCAGAGACCCTCCTGAGCTGCAGTCTGAGGCAGCCGTGATTACCGAAGCGGCAGCAGACCTGCAGCATTGCCGGCTCTGAAGGTGGACGAAGAGGCCAGGAGCCGTGGGATGCCAGTGACCTCTGGATGCTGGGAAAGGCAGGGAAACAGATTCTCCCCCAGAACCCCCAGAAGTTACCGGCCCTGTCGACCATGACCTAAGTCCAGTGAGACTCAGGCTGGGTTTCCAACCTGTAGAACTGTAAATGGCAAATGTGGTTTAAGTTTCTAAGTCTGTGGACGTTTGTTACAGCAGCCATCAAAAACTCACCTGTCATCGTTCTTGAGCCTATGTGGCCGCTCCTGGGATGTGATTCCTAATCCTCGTGACCACCTGTGAGACTGGGCCTGTGATCCCCAATTCACAGATGGGGAAACTGAGGCTCTGTGAGATGAACTGACACCCTCGGGGACCTGAGCAGGGACGGGAACTCTGGGCTGACTCCAAGCTGCGTGGGCCTCTGGCTGCCTGCAGGTGAGGTGTGCGTCTAACTGCCTCTCAGGGGAGAGGCAGGGACTTGGTGGCAGCCTGTGTGGAAAGTGCTGGCACATTCGGGGGATTCAGGCAACGTCAGTCCTCTTGCCCCTTTTCCCAAACATCCGGTGTGGCAGCTCCAGTCTGGCTGCTATTTGGGTGACAGTTTCTTCCTGATTGCCACTACAAAACTATTATAAAATCAACCCTGGCCAGGCACAGGGGCTCGTGCTGTAATCGCAGCACTTTGGGAGGCCAAGGCAGGAAGACTGCTTGAGGCTAGGAGTCCAAGACCAGCCTGGGCAACATAGCGAGAGCCCATCTCTACAAAAACAGTGTTTTAAAATGAGCCAGGTAGGGTGGTGCACACCTGTGGTCCCAGATACTTGGGAGGCTGATGTGGAAGAATCGCTGTAGCCGGGGAGGTCAAGGCTGCAGTGAGCTGAGATGGTGCCACTGCACTCCAGCCTGGGCGACAGAGCAGGACTCTGTCTCAAAATCAGCCCTGGGATCTCATGGGCAAAAAATCTACCTATCCCCCACACCCTGTGCCCTCTTGGTGGGTAAAAGACTAAGAGACTCTCATTGGCAGGAATGTGGTTGGAGCCCCAGCCACCCATGTTGGCCCTGAATGGTCGCTGTGTGACCTCGGGCCAGCCAGCACACCTCTCTGGAAATGCGTTGTTTGGGTTGGCAGAGCTCCCAAGGTTCCCTGCAGCACCAGCTACCTGGGAGCTGCTCGGTCCCTGCCCGGGCACTGGGGATCAGGTCGGGCTGGCGGCTGCTACGTGTCAACACCTGCGGTCTGGCAGGTGCCCCAGAGTCCTCCAGTCAAGGCCAAACCCTCCTGCCCTCACCTTCCAAAAGGCAAAGGTGCAGATTGCTCTCCGCCGTGAATTGGTACTCACATTCCTCTCTTGACTGGGCCTATTTCCCAGACTGGGCCTGGGACTCTGGGCTCCCTCCCCAGGGAGCTTAGGTCAGGGCCTGGCCCTAAAGCTCTGTGTTCTATCAGCTTGGCTGACCTCAGGGCAGCCGCTCCTTGGAAGGGATGTGAGCCTACAACTACCAGGGAAAGTGGAATAGCCCAGGGGTCCCCAGCGGTACCCCCAGGCCTGGAGGGAATGGCTCCTTGACTCAGTCTTTCTCATGCTGGCAGCAAAGTTGGGGGGCAGCAATCCTTGGCGTTCTACCAGGTGGAATTGTGTCCCCTAAAAATACACGTTTAAGGCCGGACGCGGTGGCTCACACCTGTAATCCCAGCACTTTGGGAGGCCGAGGCGGGTGCATCATGAGGTCAGGAGATCGAGACCATCCTGGCTAACACGGTGAAACCCCGTCTCTACTAAAAATACAATTAGCCGGGCGAGGTGGTGGCGCCTGTAGTCCCAGCTACTCGGGAGGCTGAGGCAGGAGAATGGCATGAACCTGGGAGGTGGAGCTCGCAGTGAGCTGAGATCACGCCACTGTACTCCAGCCTGGGCAACAGAGCGAGACTCCATCTCAAAAAAAAAAAAATGTTTAGGTCCTAACCCCCGAAACCCGTGAATGTTACCCTATTTTGAAATCGAGTCTTTGCAAATATAATTCGTTAAGATGAGGTCACACTGGAGTAGGTTGAACTTTAATCCAATGGCTGGTGTCCTTAGAAGAAGAGGGAAACTGGGTTGGGTGCAGTGGCTCACACCTGTAATCACAGCACTTTGGGAGGCCAAGGTGGGCAGATCACTTGAGGCCAGGAGTTCAAGACTAGCCTTGCCAACATGACGAAACCCCATCTGTACTACAAATACAAAAATTTAGCCAGGCTTGGTGGCACACGCCTGTAATTCCAGCTACTTGGGCGGCTGAGGCAGGAGAATCGCTTAAACCCGGGAGGCAGAGGCTGCAGTGAGCCGAGATTGTGCCACTGCACTCCAGGTGGAGGGAAACTGGCCGGGTGTGGTGGCTCACGTCTGTAATCCAAGCACTTTGGGAGGCCAAGGGGGGCGGATCACTTGAAGCCAGGAGTTCGAAACCAGCCTGGCCAACATGGTAAAACCCCGTCTCTACTAAAAATACAAAAATTAGCCAGGAGTCGTGGTGCACACCGGTAATTCTAGTTACTCAGGAGGCTGAGATGCAAGAATCGCTTAAACCCAGGAGGCGGAGGTTGCAGTGAGCCGAGACTGTGCCACTGTACTCCAGCCTGGGCAACAGAGCACGACTCCATCTCAAAAAAAACAGGATGGGGGTCGAGGGGAAATTTAGACACAAGCATGGGGAGAGGGCCGCGTGAGGATGGAGGCAGAGGTTGCAGTGATGTGTCTACAAGCCGGGGAACGCCAAGGATTGCTGGCAGTGAGCAGGAGCTGGACGAGGCAGCAAGGACCTCCCCTAGAACTTTCAGAGAGATCATGGCTTTGCCCACACCTTGATTTCAGACTTCTGCCTCCAGAACAGAGAACACACATTTCTGCTGTCCTAAGCCCCCAGTTACAGCAGCCTCAGGAGACACACACACCTGTCCACTGCCACCCATTGCCCAGTAGTCAACGCTTTGAGGAAACAAGAAAATCGGGTGTCCCTTGATAAATTCTAATTCAAGAACTGGCCCTTATTCAGATTATGACCTACCTTCAGTGTTGGGGACTAAGCTGTCCTATTTTGAAGGGACCGTGGACACAGATGGCGATCTTTACCTGCTGATCTTTTTTCATTCTCAAAAGCTTCTTCTGAATTTTTATGAAATTCAAAAGCCTGCGGACATGGGCTTTGGAGTCGAGAGAACTGGGTTCTGGGTCGGGTTCTGTTGCAAACGTCCTGTGTGTGACTCTGGGTGAGAGGTTATGCCCTCGGGGTCTTCCAGTCCCCCTGCAGTTTGGAGTGAGGGTTGCTCTTGGCCAGTTGCCAGGTCCCATATGCAATGGCTCCACCTCCTCGCTCTTCCCCACTCCCCTCTCCCTATCCTCTGAGCCTATCCAGCACGGGTGGGGTGCCCCAACCTGCATTCAATACTGCAGAATAAATAAGTAAATCAAAAGTGAAGTTCTTCCACCTGCCCTCCAGAAGCTTGAATCGCCTCTGGGACTTGACTACTGAAGAGGTCTTTCCCTTTCCTGGTGGTCCTGGGTCAGGTAGAACGCCGTGGTTGTCAGTGACAGAAACTCAAACCAGAGGAAGCTTCAGCTCCAGTGCCATGCTGGGGGCCACAAAGGCTGAAACTGGGACCTCAGTGCTGAGAATGCACATTCTTGCCATCTGTTCTGTCTTGGCTGCTCTGCCGGGACCACATTTTCTCCCCAAGTGAGCAGGTTTTTCTCCCAGCAGTGGGAAACATGATGCAGGCAGCCCTGGCTTAGGTCTGCTTACCTTGGTGAAAAAGTTTTGAAAAGGCCTCTCTCCACCTATTTCAGAATAGAAACATCCAGGGAAGGACTCTGATTGGCTGGGTGTGGTCATGTGCCTAGCCCTGGAAATTATCATGGTGGCCACTGGGTGGGAGCTCTGTGATTGGCCAGGCCTGGGTCAGATGCATATCCAGGGATGGGGTCCTGTGACTGGCAGCTCTTCCAGCATCACTTGACTGGAATAAGCTCAACTCCTGGAAGGCTGGGAAGGAAGCAGGGTGGCCCAGGCCTCCCTTCTCTCTGCTGTCTGACAGCAACCCAAGGGTCGCTGGACTGGACGTCAGGGCCATGAGATCTCGGACTGCTGGTCATAGGTTTCTCACACATCTGTTAGCCTCAGGACATACTTTCAAGTGAACTTTTACTTGGAAGACCAACCTCAGTTGCCCTGGTTGAGGCAGGAAGGGATGGAAAGGAGAAGGGGAAGGCTCGGAATCCCCTCCCTCCCACCCCCATCCATGACCCTCCACAGGCTGCGAGGTGTGGAGGCATCCCAATCCTGGGAAACCTGTGGACATCATGTCCCATGGTGCAGATGGGGAAACTGAGGTACTGATAGCACTTGCCCGAGGCCCCCCGCAAGGAAGGGAAGGAGGCCAGTTCCACCAGGTCCATGGAAGCAAGTCAGCCTCCTTCTTGTCCAGACATTGGACCGAGTCCTTTGAATTCCCGGCAAAAGGGAGAGGCCCACAAGGAATTTTAGAGTTCAAATTAGGATGGTTCACTCTGGCTCTGTAACCTGCTGCGTGGCCAGCTTGGGGAGGGATGCTGCGGCCCAGCGGGCTGACGGGTAACTTCAGCCGGGGCAACATGGTTCTTTTTCAGCCTCAGCCCTGTTGAAACAGAAGCAGGCTCCAGGCCTGAGGTTGTGCCCGCAGGACTCACTGAGTCCAGTGGCTCGGCCCAGCCCGGGACGTGCAGCCACTGAAAGCCACAGAGGCCTCCCCACCCAGGCAACCTCCTCTGCTCCACACAGACCACACTCCTGCACTGTTGTCTGTTGGCAGTTGCCACTCAGTGCCGCCTCCCAGGAAGGGGTCAGGTCAGACTGGGTATGGCCACCCTGGCCCTCCCGGGAACACCCAGGCGCACACCCGCTGCCAGGAAGGCCCTGTGGGGAATGTGTGTGGGGACAACATCTGCAGAGCTGTCCAGTGCCAGGAGGACACCAGTCGGCCATGCCCATGAGACCTGAAGCCACCTTCGCACCCTCAGACCCCATATTGCAGAAGAGGAAGCTGAGGTCCTGGGAGGAGGAATTCCTCCTGCTGACAGTCCCTGGTACTTTGACACCCACAATGACAGAGAGACAAGGCCCATCCTGCCGGGGATGCAGTGTGTTTGGGGGTTGAATGGAGTGTGGGGCCCCTGGAGTGGAGCGCTGGGCTGACTCGGTTGCCGGGGGTGTGAGGCCAGTGCGTGAAGGCTGTGGGTCATCCTGGGAGAGATGCCCAAGACTGGCATTGTGGTGGTGGCAGTGTTGTGGTGTTGTGGTCCCTGGAGCTGCCCAGTGGAGGTGGGGACCATGGCCGCACAGCCCTGACACGATCCTGCATAGGACCGTCGCACACCTTAGCAAGAAGGCTTTGTGGTCAACGAACACAGGGGTAGAACCCAGCTCTGATGCAAACATATTCTGGAACTTTGTAAAGTCCCTTCCTCGCTGCAGGCCTCAGTTTGTCCATCTGCAAAACAAGAAGGCTGGACTCAAGCTGTTTCTCATCAGGTGTTCCTTAAGGCATCATCCCTTCAGATGCGGCACCCGAAAAAGATGACGGCTACAGGGGGCTGAGTGGTGGTCCACAGAAACATGTCCACATTCTAATCCCCAGAAACTTTGAGTATTTACGCAATATGGCAAAAGACGGGATGACTTGAAACATCCCGAGAGGAGGAGCTGGTTCTGTTATCCAGGTGGGCTCTGAATGCAACCACCTGCCTCCTTGTAAGAAAGTGGAAGGAGGAGTTTGGGGAGAGACGCAGAAAACAGGAGGCAGGTGAAGCCAGAGGCTGCGTTTGGAGCAGTGCAGCCACAAGCCATGGAGTGCAAAGGATCGCCGGCCACCACCAGAAGCTGGAGGGGCCAAGAGGGGTCCCCAGCGGGAGCACAGCCCCGCTGATACCTTGGTTTCAGACCTCTGGCCTCCAGAATGTGGAAGAATAGAGTTCTGTTGTCTGAGTCACACGGTTTTTGGTAATTTGTTATAGCAGCCACAGGAAACGAATACGGTGGCCGAACGTGGGTGCAAAATACCACATTCTCCGTCTGCTTTGTGGAGCATGGTAATGCCCATCGTAGAGCAAAGGCTCTGAGAAGTCCTGCAGGGAAGAAAATGTTCCATTTTCACACGTTTATTCAATTATGCAAGCACCCATTTCCATACACCCATGAACTTCCCATGGGAGATACTTTGGGAAATGTTGGACTAGAAAATCCCTGAGGTCGTCTTCTCCATGTTGAAAATTCTGTGGCTAGCCAGGTGCGGTGGCTCACACCTGTAATCCCAGCACTTTCGGAGGCCGAGGCGGGTGGATCACGAGGTCAGGAGTTTGAAACTGGCCTGACCAACATGGTGAAACCCTGTCTCTACTAAAAATACAAAAATTAGCCGGGCATGGTGGTGCGTGTCTGTAATCCCAGCTACTCAGGAGGCTGAGGCAGGAGAATCGTTTGAACCCAGGAGGCGGAGGTTGCAGTGAGCCGAGATCTCGCCACTGCACTCCAGTCTGGCGACAGAGGGAGACTCCATCTGAAAAAAAAAATTCTGTGATTTTGACAATGGGAAGCCAACTCGCAAAAGGAACTTGTCTGCTTAATTAGGCTTTTTTTTTTTTTTTTTTTTTTTTTTTTTTTAAGTAGTCCAGAAGCTTTCCTATTCTAGGGGAGATGCCAAAGCAG
This sequence comes from Mandrillus leucophaeus, assembly GCF_000951045.1. Classification (NCBI taxonomy): domain Eukaryota; kingdom Metazoa; phylum Chordata; class Mammalia; order Primates; family Cercopithecidae; genus Mandrillus; species Mandrillus leucophaeus. The sequence goes on from NW_012098098.1 coordinate 1,992,806, forward strand.
TTCCGGGAAGAACAGACTCTTCTTAATTAGACTTGAATGCCACTGAGCACACAGCAGCCTGAGCTGGAGGGGATGAGTGTGTGAACTCCAACAATTGTGTTGTACTTTCTAAAGGATTCTTTCCTTACACCCTGTTCCCAAAGGTGGAGTGAAAGCCTGAGTGAAAGGCTTTGCATTTCCAAGACCTCTTCAGAGTGCCACCTTACCCTCCAGAGGCCAGGAGGTTGAAGCTGCTGTAAGCCATGATGGCACCACTGCACTCCAGCCTGGGCAACATAGCAAGACCCTGGGGAAAAAAAAAACCAAAACCGCCTTCCAGAGGTCATACAGATTTAAATTTCCAGCAACACAGACTAGCAGTGTTCACTTCCCCGCGTCCGTGCCAACACGGGCATTTTCATGGTTTACATCTTTAAACGGTCCTGTGTATTTTTACCACAAAGATAAATAAGAATTGTTGAGTTATCTGAGTTTCCATTCAGTTGTGCCCAGAGCAGCCTCCCCGAGCCCATCACTGCCAACAGAGGACTGTGCCAGTGACCAGTCAGCAGTGGCCCGAGGTCAGGCCAGACTTTGCAGAGGAAACAGCAGACCTCACTCAGATTTGGCCTGAAATACTAAACTCTGAAAAACAGACCATTCCGTGTCATAGGATCCTTCCGGGGGGACAGTCAGGAAGCCCTGGGTTTTGCCCTGGCTCAGTTCCTTTCTAGCTGTGACCTTGGGAACTCACATGGCCTCTTGGTGCCTCAGTTTCCCCATCTTTGAGGCGGGATAGTGATAACCTCAGCCTCTATGAGCTGTGGTGAGGATTAAGTTATTTTGTTAGCAGCAGTGAATCCATACGGGTCTGCAGTAACTTGATTCTTGTCTCCTTGGAAGAAAGAGTTTGGCCAAGGGGCATAAAGTGAGAGACCAAGGCAAGTGTTAGAGGAGGAGTGAAGGTTTATTCAAAAGTTTTAGAGCAGAAATGAAGTAGAGTACACTTGGAAGGAGGGCTAATCAAGCGGGTGGCTTCGAGAGATGCGGGTGCTCTATTCAGCCTTTGACTTGGGGCTTCGTACATTGGCGTGGTTCTGGGGTTTGCGTGTCTCCTCCCTTGATTTTTCCCTGGGGTGGGCTGTCTGCACGCGCAGTGGCCTGGCAGCACTTGGAAGGGGCTGCCAGCACTGTGTTTATTGAAGTTGCGTGCATGCTCAGTTGAGGCGACCGGAACGGTTGAGTGCTCCTCCTAGAGGAAGGTCATCGAGTGAAAGTGAAACTCCGCCATTTTGCCTCTTAGTGTGCATGCTTGAGCCCGCTAGCCCCACTCCTGAGATCTTATCAGGAAGCTGCCGAGCACCAGCTCCAGGTGTTTCTTTATTCTTTCTTTCTTTTTTTTTGGAGACAGTCTCACCCTGTGGCCCAGGCTGGAGTGAAATGGCACGATCTCAGCTCACTGCAACCTCCGCCTCCTGGGTTCAAGAGATTCTCATGCCTCAGCCTCCTGAGTAGCTGGAATTACAGGCGTATGCCACCATGCCTGGATAATGTTTGTATTTTTAGTAGAGACGGGGTTTTCACCATGTTGGCCAGGCCGGTCTCAAACCCCTGACCTCAGGGGGTCCTCCCTCCTCAGCCTCCCAAAGTCCTGGGATTACAGGTGTGAGCCACCGCGCTCGGCCTCCAGGTGTTTCTCTCTCTCGGGAGCCTGCCTTTCCCTGGTGCTGGCTGCAGTAAATTGTTATTTTAGAGACGGTTTAGCAACTGCCTGACCATCACCTGAGGGTCTCCTGATATTCCTGGGGGAGGGGGCCTTTCCTACCCTGCTCATGTCTGCCTTGTAGAGACAATTTCCTGACAATTTCCTTGTAGAGACAGCCTTTATGGACATAGCCCTCATATGAGCTAGGGTCCCAGACAGCTCAGTCTGGAGAGAGTCACAAATATGCACAGTCCAGTCTTGGAAAGGAATCTGGGATTTGACTTGCATGTCTCTAGAACATTGAAAGGAATCCACAATTATGTTTTTCGAAATCCTGCTTCCTCCCTCCCTGCTTCTCCTATATCCTGCACTGGCTCCAGAACCTTCAGTCACCTAGAACTGCCCCAGACATCCAGCCCTCATTTCTGCCTCTTGTCCTCCCCTCGCCTCCCTCAGCCTTTGCTTGGATTAGGGGAAGGAGTTTCCTTCTCCAGTTCTGCTTGTTTCCTCATGGCCTCCTCTAGAATCTGGATTCCCCGCCATAAAGGACAGCTTCCTGTCCCCTCCTTCCTCTCTAGGTCCTGTCTCCCACGGCCCCTTCCCTGACTCTGCTAGAGGGGGACCCAGCCTGGGAAAGGCAGAGCTCCCCTTGGAGAGCAGAGGAGGAGGAAAGCCAAGGGTCAGACACAGTGCTCCTTAACCGGCAAGGAACAGTCCCTACATGCATCCTGTGTTTCTCTGTCTGCCCTGCATCTGGTCCCCCTCGGCCCCGTCACTGTCTCCTCTTCTGCTGGAGCCTTTTCTTGTCTTTATGAGCCTTCCCCTGGTTAGGCATGTTCTTTCTCCCTCCCACTGTGCCCAAGAGAGGTGAGGGGGGGTGAAGGAGACCCTGAACTTTGTGGCCAGAACACGACAGAGGCCCCAGCTTTGGGAGGGGTGGGAGTGGGCGGACCATCTTCAGTGGCTGCTTTCTCCAGTCTCTTCCAATACCCTCCCCCACCCCACCCACCACATTGCTGAAGGGCCTTAGTTAGTCCCCAGCTTCCGCACTTTCAGGGCATGTGTTCTAATCAAGGTCCTCCGGCCGGTCTCCTTCCTCCCCACCGGTCCTCACCCTCCTCACTGGCGTTCCTGAGAGCCCCAGCATGCCGGGAGGTGGTGCCCACCCCCATAGCCCACCCTTGCCCTGACCCATGTCCTCACCCCTAGCACCTGGAGGTGACTTTGCTGATGACACGGTGGGAGCAAGATTCAGGTGGGGCAGAGCAGAGGGGTGGGGTCTGCCTCGGGACAAGCTGAACCTCTCAGAGCCTCAGCTTCCTCCGTCGAATGGGTGTGGTGACCCCTCCCACCCCTCATGGGGCGCAGTGGGATCTGGAGCCCTTAGGTGTGCTTCAGATATGGGGTTGACGAGAGGGCATGGGTCATTCCCTTACTCTGTGCCAGCACTTGCTTGCTGTTCATTCACTGTGCTGTGCTAGGAGGCGATACTGCGAGGAACCAGTCTGGTAGCCAGGACGGACGCAGCAGCTGTCAACCACATACCTGGGGTTCAGGTGCTGTTATGAGGGCATGGGCCTATGGGACTCCAAGGAGGGGAACTAACCCTGCCCGGGGATGACCAGGGAGGCTCCCTGGAAGAGGTAGTGTCTGAGCCAGGCCTTGAACAATGACTGAGCAGTAGCCATTCATTTTTTCATTCATGTTGTTAACAAGCATCTGTTCCAAGTCTGTAAAGCACAAATGCGCATTGAGTTGGAAAACAAGGGCCCGTAGGAGCTGCCCTGGGAGGGTTGGCCGGGAGGACAGAGGACATCTCTGACCTCCCTTTCAGGCCAGTACCAGGTCCAGGGCTTGGCCAGGCTGGGTGTGGGTATGGGAGTGGGCATGGCTGGCCCACCCCAGTGGGCCACAGAGCCAAGGGGGCCTGAGCCTCATCCATTAGGTGTGGTGTGGCCACGCGGTGGGGGACAGGAAAGGAGCTCTGTGACTGTTGGCGGGGATAGATCTTCAAGACATGTTGTGACATGCACAATAGCAAAGTGAATGCTTGCTACCATTTGTGCATAAACACATCCGTGAGCAAATGTGTGTATGCACGCACACACACCACCTGTCAGCTCGAAACGTGGGTACGCACGCACACGCACCTGTCAGCTCGAAACGTGGGTACGCACGCACACGCACCTGTCAGCTCGAAACGTGGGTACGCACGCACACGCACCTGTCAGCTCGAAACGTGGGTATGCGCGCACACGCACCTGTCAGCTTGAACATGCTCGGAGACCATCTAGGCCCTGAGTGGGTACCACCCACTCAAAACATGAACTTACTAGTTTTCAAATAAATAGAGGTTAAAAAACCCTAAAGACCCTGACTTTAGAGGGTCCAGGTTTTGACCCTGAGCCTCGGTTTTCCCCTCACAGCTCCTGCTCCCTGGCGCTTTTGTGAGGAGTTGGCACACGAGGGGTGGGCGGACTGGGAGCCGGCCGAGCTAAGGGTTTGACTGTTGGTAGCTGCTGCTGCTGCTATTTCTGTTTCTGGTGTTACAGCTACTTTCCCTGCCCCCCAACCCCTCGAGTGATGGGGAAGAGCTGGGGAAGCCCCAACCTTCCTTGGGTCTGGGTGCCTCCCGTGTCTCCAAGATTTCTCCCACTACAGTTTGGAAACGGAGCTTCAGAGACCTGAATTCAGTCTCGTTCCAAGCACGCTCGCGCATACAACCAGACATACAATCTCACAAAATTGCATACACACATACAGCCATGCAAAATTACATGTGCACACAATTATCTCACGATTACTCAAAATCACATACAAAACCACACAGGGATGCCAGCTACACTTATGTAATCACAAAATGTCACACACAATCACACAATCACAATCACACAGTCACACAATCACACACACGCAATCACGAGCACAATTGCAAACACTTGCACACAGAATCATGCAGCTGCACACAATCACAATCACATATTCACACACATGCACAATCATGCACAATCATGCACACAATGATATACACAATCACACGATGACACATAATCACATAATCACACTCACAATCACACAGTCACACACACACTCACACACACACACAATCACAGACGCACAATGCAGCAAGCCCAGCTGCTGAGGTACTCAGCTCCTTCTGGATGAACAAATGTACCCCAATCCCAGCCCAGTCCTGGCTGCCCAGGCCCCAGCAAGGAAGGGCTGGGCCAGGAGGGCAGCCCCAACGATGTTGTCCCCAGACCCTGAAGGTGGGGCTCAGAGCCTCTGGCCCCAGCAGGAAGCTCGTCTCTAAAGCACCCCAGCCCACCGACCACTCACAAGCTCTAGCTTAACGGGGTCCCTGCTGTGATCTCAGCCTCCCAGGGAAGGAGGGGCTGGAGGGCTGCGAAGAGCCCAGACAGGAAGAGGCTGGCCCTGCGGTGCCCTCCTGGGGTAGATGGAGTCATCTTACGGCGGAGGCAGATCCTACAAGTGGTGCCTGTTCACTCAGCCCCTTCCCCTGTGAAGCTCCAGTTCTTGGCAGGAAGCCTGATCTTTGTGATGGGGGACAGTGGTGGCCATGACTGGCACTCCCTGCCTGTTTACTCCCCCCTCCGGAGCTGCTTCCCCTGGAAAGGAGCAGAGGCCCTAGATGGGGCACAGCAGAACCTGGATGTGTTCCTAAGGGAGCATCAGACAATCCCCAATTGAGGAACATTCTACAGAATATCTGGCCAGTGCTAGGCAGGAGAGACTGAGGAACTGTCTCCAGCTGAGGAGTCCCAGGAGATGTGACCACTGTGAGAGCCGGACTGGATCCAGGGCCAGGTGAAGGGCCCCGCAGGACATTGTGAGATCTGGAGAAGGCTGTGGACGAGTTGACAGTGGTGCCTCCATGCCAGCTTCCTAGTGTCAATAATTGCCCAGGGGTTACGCCAGGTGCGGTGGCTCATGCCTGTAACCCCAGCACTTTGGAAGGCCAAGGCAGGTGGATCACCTGAGGCCAGGAGTTCGAGACCAGCCTGGCCAACATGGCGAAACCCCGTCTCAAAATACAAAAATTAGCTGGGTGTGGTTGCATGTGCCTGTAATCCCAACTACTCAGGAGGCTGAGATAGGAGAATCACTTGAACCCAGGAGGCGGACGTTGCAGTGAGCTGCAGTTGTGCCACTGTGGTCCAGCCTGGGCAACAGAGTGAGACTCCATCTCAAAAGAAAAAAAACAAAAATTAGCCAGGCATGGTAGCAGGTGCCTATAGTCCCAGCTATTTGGGAGGCTGAGGCAGGAGAATCATTTGAACCTGGGAGGTGGAGGTTGCAGTGAGCTGAGATCATGCCACTGCACTCCAGCCTGGGCGACAGAGTGAGACTCCACCTCAA
>NW_012098098.1:2003389-2004289 GCF_000951045.1 Mandrillus leucophaeus
CGGGGGGAGATGCTGGGCCAGACACAGTGGCTCATGCCTGTAATCCCAGCACTTTGGGAGGCTGAGGCAGGCGGATCACAAGGTCAGGAGTTCGAGACCAGCCTGGCCAACATGGTGAAACCCTGTCTCTACTAAAAATACAAAAATTAGCCAGGCGAGGTGGGCAGGCACCTGTAATCCCAGCTACTCGGGAGGCTGAGGCAGGAGAATCGCTTGAAACCAGAAGGTGGAGGTTGCAGTGAGCTGAGACCGCACCACTGCACTCCAGCCTGGGCAACAAGAGTGAAATTCTGTTTAAAAAAAAAAAAAAAAAGCAGGGGGTGGGGAGTGCTGTGTAAAGGGTAGGTAGGAAATCTCTGCTATATTTGCAACTTTTTTGTAAGTCTGAAATTATTTCAAAGTGAAAAGTCGAAAATTTTTTTCTAATAAAACACAGCGCACAGCTAGGAGGGTAAGCACAAGGGCTGCCTGCATCCATCAGAGATTTGCTCCTTGGAGGACGTTTGCCGCCAACATGAGTGCCCCCTGGGGCAGTGAGCTAGCGAGGCCTGGTAGAGAAGGGGGTGAGGCCAGAGCAGGCAAAAAGGAGCTGGGATCAGGGCCCACCCTGCCTTGAGCTTGCTGCAGGACACTGGGTGGATACCAGCAGTACAGACGCAAACACGTGATGCTGTCATGTTCCGCCATAAAAAGCCATGAAGTCTGGACACGCACTACCACGTGGACGGAACCTGAAAGCATAATGCCGAGTGAAAGAAGCCAGACACGGGAGGACATATTTTGCAAGATTCCATTTCTATGAAATGTTCAGAACAGGCAGATTCATAGAAACAGAGTAGTTGAGTGGGGGCCAGGGGCCAGGGGAGGAGACGGGGAGGAGGGGGAGGCGGCCGGGAGGAG
>NW_012098098.1:2010389-2011608 GCF_000951045.1 Mandrillus leucophaeus
AAAAACCACAAACAAAAATTAGCCAGACATGGTGGTGTGTGCCTATAGTCCTAGCTACTTGGGAGGCTGAGGCAAGAGAATCATTTGAACTGGGGAGGCGGAGGTTGCAGTGAGCTGAGACCATGCCACTGCACTCCAGCCTGGGCAACAGAGCACAACACCATCTCAAAAAAAAAAATAATTGCTCAGTGGTTAGACGGGACATTAGCATTTGGGGATGCTTGACATTTTGGCCTGGATGATTAAAAAATGGGGGGATGGGCCAGATGCGGTGGCTGATGCCTGTAATCCCAGCACTTTGGGAGGCTGAGGTGGGTAGATCACCTGAGGTCAGGAGTTTGAGACCAGCCTGGCCAACATGGTGAAATCCCATCTCTAATTTAAAAATATATATATATTAAAAGGCTGGGCACAGTGGCTCATGCCTGTAATCCCAGCACTTTGGAAGGCCAAGGCAGGTGGATCACCTGAGGTCAGGAGTTCGAGACCAGCCTGGCCAACATGGCGAAACCCCGTCTCAAAATACAAAAATTAGCTGGATGTCGTTGCATGTGCCTGTAATCCCAACTACTCAGGAGGCTGAGATAGGAGAATCACTTGAACCCAGGAGGCGGACGTTGCAGTGAGCCGCAGTCGTGCCTCTGTGCTCCAGCCTGGGCAACAGAGTGAGACTCCATCTCAAAAGAAAAAAAACAAAAATTAGCTAGGTATGGTGGCAGGTGCCTATAGTCCCAGCTACTTGGGAGGCTGAGGCAGGAGAATTATTTGAACCTGGGAGGTGGAGATTGCAGTGAGCTGAGATCATGCCACTGCACTCCAGCCTGGGCGACAGAGTGAGACTCCACCTCAAAACAAACAAACAAACAAAAACCACACAAACAAAAATTAGCCAGACATGGTGGTGTGTGCCTATAGTCCTAGCTACTTGGGAGGCTGAGGCAAGAGAATCATTTGAACCAGGGAGGCGGAGGTTGCAGTGAGCTGAGATCATGCCACTGCACTCCAGCCTGGGCAACAGAGCAAGACACCATCTCAAAAAATAATAATAATAATTGCTCAGTGGTTAGATGGGACATTAGCATTTGGGGATGCTTGACATTTTGGCCTGGATGATTAAAAAATGGGGGATGGGCCAGATGCGGTGGCTCATGCCTGTAATCCTAGCACTTTGGGAGGTTGAGATGGGCGGATCACGAGGTCAGGAGATCGAGACCATCCT